>NW_024426008.1:12506440-12512435 GCF_017311325.1 Ursus maritimus
TCCGGCTTATCATCACCTCTTCCCTGGACCATTTCAATCCGCTCCTGCCTCCTCATCCCTCTCCTGCATTGAGTCCATTCCCTGTACAGAAGCGAGCTTTGAAAATTTTGTGTCCCAACAGGCCACTGCTTGGAAAACCTTCAACGGTTTTCTGCAATGGAATAAATCGCAAACACCCTCCATGGTTGAGAAAGTCCTGCGCGGCTGGCCCCCGACGACCTCTCCAAACCATCTCCTACTGCCTGCTTTCTGTCCGCCTCACTCCCATCACCCAGATCAGCATTTTGTTCTGTGAACACACCCCGATCGTTCTCCACTCTGGGTGTTTTGCTCGTGCTGGTTCTTCCGCAGAAAACATTCCTTCCACATGTCTGGCCTGTTACCATTTATGTCCCCATTCACGTGCCCCCTCCTCAGAGAGGACTCCCTATCGCCCTGAACTACGGCAGTTCTGTTCGGCCCCCTCACCTGTTTACCTCACTTACAACACTTACCATTAGCTTGTCGTCTTGACAGTTTCTATGTTTGTTTCCGGTCTTGTTGCTAGAATGTACACACTTTTATGTGTTGCATATAAAACTGAAATGTCTCCTTCATTGCTTTATCTGCTTTGTACAGAAAGTGGGAGCTCACTGAATTTAGTAGAAAGAATAAATAAATTTCAATTCCTGCATTTTTGTAGGTGATACAGTTAAAACCCTAACAGGCCAGAGTGACTTTAAGCTGTCACATCGGGTTTTATCCAGCTACCCGAGGGAGCTATTTTAGTAGTTATTTATTCCTTCATTCCTTAAATCATGAAGCTAATAAATCACTCATTTCTTCATTGCACTTTAGAATCTAATTTTTTATAACATTTTCATCTAATCACTTTCTATAAATTTGACAATGTATATTATATAAAGAACACATATTAGAATAAAATCTCGAAGACTATAGAATGTACTGTGCCATGTGATGCTTGATAATACAGAAGTGGAAGGTTTCTTTCTCCTGGAAGACTAATACATGCTGCTTTAAAAGTATTAAATTATATATTCATAGATATTTAGAGAAACACCTCTTGGGAAAATATAAATTAAATTCAAGACTACAAACATAGATAAGTTGAATGGATTTATATATCAAGAGGTTATCTCAAAAGGGAAGATGTGCTTTTAAGGGCAAAGGAAATTGAAGGTAAGAACAGACACAGGAAGAACAAAGCATAGGACATGCAAGAACTCAGAAAGTCTATGCTTATTTCTATATATTGTTTCTAATCCACCACCATAGGTAACTCCATGGAATCATCTAGAATTCTGTAGTGCAGAAATGGTAGACAAAGACGGGGGACTGAGGAGAAATATAAAGTTTTTTGAAAGGACATGATGTCTTCTCTGAAAAAAAATACATGTATATCTACATACACAGACAGTTGTAAATAAATATATATACATTTATACACACACACGCACACAGATACCTATCAATAAAATGTATATCTTGAGCACCTATTATGTTCCAGGTATTTTGTCAATAGCTTTGGATGCATTATCATTTCCTTTAACCCTCATAACATCTCTGTAAGTACTGTTACTGCCTTACTTTAGATGAGGAAATGGGAGCAGAGGGAATTTGATCTGTATCAGGTCAGAGAGCAGTAAATGACAGATCCTGGACTCAATCTGGCTGAGTCCAGAAGCCTATGTGTAGTAAACACACAAAAAACCTATCCTGTTGATCTAAACACATTCAAATGGGTCACCACTTTTCCATAATTGAATGTGCCATGATAGCAGCCAGAGAATAATCTGTTGTTTTCTTAAGAGTTATTTCTTTTGTTACTACCTTAACTCAATCCCCAGCCCTGCGCCGGCCTCTTTTATTTATTTATTTTTGATTAAAACCTTGAAAGATCGTCAGTGAAATGTTGAATAAATTATGACATCTCCATATTTGAAAAATGGTGAAACATTACAATACATGAGTTCTATCCTTATGAATTACCCTGAAAGACTGCCCATCGCACATCGCTAAGTGAAAACAGCAACACGCGGAGGCATGGGATCCCTGTTTGCTGTGGCAATGCACATGGAAGGAGAAAGGTGGAGTCCATACTTTTAACAATGGTTACCTAATTGTGTGGGGAGTCTCTTTCTAATTTCATCTTTATAGTATGATTTATTTTAATAAGCATGGGTTACTTTTATAATTAATGATGAATATAGAATCATTTTTTTCAAAACAATTTGTTTCTAAATATAATCTTCCCGTAAGTTTGAATAGCTTCCTCAGCTGATCTTCTTTCTTAACCCTTTCCTCCTTCAACCAAAGTACCACATTTTTAATTGGTTGTACACAATGAACTTCCAGTTAAGATTAGCATTGAATGAAAGCTGCCCTAGCGAAAATAAATTTGAAAAACATCGGTCCCTCATCTGAGTCAATGGGGCATTGTCTGTCTATATGCACACTATTGAGATTATTAAGTACTAATTACTAATATATTATACTAATGAGAAATTCCAGCCCACTCTTTATATTCTATCAAAAGCCATACACATACAATCTGAAAATGAAATATGAACTAAGCTCGATTTATTGAACTTGAATGACCATTCAATGGATGGCATAGAGAGAATACTAATCTGCAGTTCAGGGCTTTGGTAATGCAATCACCAGATTACTTAGAGTACATTCATTTGGTGTTCTGACACCTTGAAAGGAAAATTCTAGGCAAAACGATTTAAAACACCATTCTATAGCTTTAAAGGGCTCTAGAGTACCTAAAAATTGACAGAACTAGAAAGTACGTCTTAACCAAGCCTGAACGATCTTTCAGTTAGGAAGCACACCCTGAACGAGTGCATAAGCCTTCCCTTCTCGTCTATTTCAGAATAACCAGGAGACAGCTTAGCTTAGTCTTGTGATTACATCCCAACACCAACGCCACAAAAGTGGAAGGGGCATTATTATTTGCACTCCAGCTGCAACATTACATTAACCAACTGCCTGCACTCCACCACTCCAAATCCGGGCTAAATATACAACCATCCTGTGGCTGGCGTCATTCGTCGTAAATTAAATGAAATTCAACAAACATTTATTGAGTGCTCACTAGAGTTCCCTGTACTCCATGGGTTTGGCAAAGCCTATCAAGATGGGTAGAGCAAAAGATCTGCTCTTGGGACATACAATTTAGTGAGGAAGAGACAGCCCAGAATAGCTATAAAGCACAATATGATAATGACTCTATGTAACACCAGGGAGAATATAAAGTTCAGCAGGTGCAGGGTAGGGATCGTTGGAACTTGGTTCTAGTTCAAGCAGTGAGAAGGCTTCTGGGGAGAGGCAGCATTTTAACTGAGGCCTGATGGTGGAAGAGAATTGGCTGTATGGTCCTAGGACATGAGAATGAGGCAGGGATGCACATGTTTCCATTACAAAAAAAAGCAAAAAGAGGAGGCGTTCCAAGATGGCGGAGGAGCAGGAGACCTAAAGTTCGTCTGGTCCCAGGAATTCAGCTAGAGAGCTACCAAACCATTCTGAATACCTATGAACGCAACTGGAGAATGAAGAAAACAGTAGCAGAAACTCTATGAACAGAAAAGTGACCACTTTCTGCAAGGAGGAGAAAAGATGGTGGAGGGGTAGGAGACCCTTTCTGAGCTGGTCCCGAGTCGAGCTGGATACCTACCAGACCATCCTGAAAACCCACGGAATCAGCCTGGGATGCAGGAAGATGCATCTGGATCTATACAAATGAACATCTCCAGTGCTGAATATTGAGGTACGAAGCGGGAAGCCATGAATCCGCGCACAGATATCGGAAGATAAATGGAAGGGGGAGGGAGCTGCTGCGTTCGGGCGCTGGGAAGCGGTAGCCACCTGCATGGGGAAGCGGGCGGACTCGCGGACTGGCACCCACGAGAGAGCAGACTGAGACTGTGAGCCGGGAAACACGCGCGACCAGTCTGAAAACCAGAGCTCCGGAGCGCTCACTGGAACCGGACTGATACTGGAAGCTCGGGAGCGCGTGCGACCAGACTGAAAACCAGCGCTACAGAGCATGCGCGAACCTCACTGAAACAGGGAGCTCGGGAGCGCGCGCGTGGGAACCGGGGGTGGCTGGCCGTGTTAGAAGCACAAAGGACAGAGACGCGCCGGCCCTGGAAGTGAGGGCTGGGACACAGGCTGTAGGGCGCACATCCCGGGACGCTGCAGGGTTTTTAGCAGCACCGACAGAAACAGAATTAAAGAGGCCAGGAGAGCTCAGTGGAGAGCGGACTGTGATCTCTTTGCTCTGAGACAGAGGCTAGGATACGGCCACTGCTGCTCTGACTCTCAGAGGAAGCACAGCAAACCGCCAGGGAAAGCCGCCAGAGAACAAAAGCCTGGAAATACCGGCTCACAGTGTGCCCACCCCCATCCCCCCTCACAGGGGACACAGAGACTCTACCCAAACAGGGTTGCCTGAGTATCGCCGCGACAGGCCCCTTCCCCAGAAGGCAGGCTGAAAAATCAAGAAGCCACATCCCTAAGGTCCCTATAAAACAAGTGCACACTTCCTGGGTCCTGGTCAATAATTTGGGCTCTGGGCATCCCCGCAACCTCTCCTCATCAGAATGATGAGGAGAAATCCCCCCCAGCAAAGAAAAGATAATGAGTCTGTGGCCTCTGCCACAGAACTGATGGATATGGATATAACCAAATTTTCAGAAATGGAGTTCAGAGTAACAATGGTCAAGATGATGTGTAGGCTTGAAAAAGCTATTAACGAAAATATTAATGAGAATACAGAATCTCTAAGGGCAGAAATGAGAGCGAATCTGGCAGAAATTAAAAATGCTATGAATCAAATGCAGTCAAAACTAGATGCTCTGATGGCCAGGGTGAATGAGGCAGAAGAAAGAACTAGTGAATTGGAGGATGGGATGGTAGATGAGAAAGTTAAAACAGAAACTTGGTTCAAAAAAATCCAATCTCAAGAATGTAGATCATGGGAGATTACTGACTCAGTGAAATGTTCTAATGTCAGAATCATCGGCATCCCCGAGGGGGTGGAGAAAGAGAGAAGTCTAGAAGAGATATTTGAACAAATTGTAGCTGAGAACTTTCCTAATCTGGGAAAGGAAACAAGCATTCATGTCCAAGAAGCAGAGAGGACCCTTCCCAAGGTCAATGGGAACAGACCTACACAACGTCACGTCATAGTGCATTTTGCAAATATTAGATCCAAGGATACAGTATTGAAAGCGGCCAGGGGAAGAAAATCCTTACATACCAAGAGAAAAATATCAGAATAATGTCAGACCTGTCTACAGAGACCTGGCAGGCTAGGAAGGGTTGGCAGGGTATTTTCAAAGCTCTATCTGAGAAGAACATGCAGCCAAGGATCCTTTATCCAGCAAGGCTGTCATTCAGAACTAATGGAGAGATAAGGACCTTCCAGGATCAGCAGAAACTGAAGGAATTCGTAACCACCAAACCAGCCCTACATGAGATATTAAGGGGGGGGGGGTTCTATAAAAGTAAAAAGGCCCCCAGAGTGATACAGAACAAAAATTTACAATCTATAGAAACAAAGACTTCACAGGCAACATGACATCATTAAAATCATCTCTCTCAATAATCACTCTCAATGTGAATGGCCTAAATGCTCCCATAAATGCCACAGGGTTGCAGATTGGATAAAAAGACATGACCCATCCATATGCTATCTATAAGAGACTCATTTTGAACCTAAAGATACATCCAGACTGAAAGTGAAGGGATGGAAAACCATTTTTCATGCCAATGGACCTCAAAAGAAAGCTGGGGTAGCAATTCTCATATCAGAAAGATTAGATTTTAAACTAAAGACTGCTGTTAGAGATACAGAAGGACACTATATTATTCTTAAAGGATGTATCCAACAAGTGGATATGACGATTATAAATATCTATGCCCCCAACAGGGGAGCAGCAAGATACACAAGCCAACTCTTAACCAGAATAAAGAGACATATAGATAA
>NW_024426008.1:12512445-12513718 GCF_017311325.1 Ursus maritimus
AGCTCGGGAGCGCGTGCGACCAGACTGAAAACCAGCGCTACAGAGCATGCGCGAACCTCACTGAAACAGGGAGCTCGGGAGCGCGCGCGTGGGAACCGGGGGTGGCTGGCCGTGTTAGAAGCACAAAGGACAGAGACGCGCCGGCCCTGGAAGTGAGGGCTGGGACACAGGCTGTAGGGCGCACATCCCGGGACGCTGCAGGGTTTTTAGCAGCACCGACAGAAACAGAATTAAAGAGGCCAGGAGAGCTCAGTGGAGAGCGGACTGTGATCTCTTTGCTCTGAGACAGAGGCTAGGATACGGCCACTGCTGCTCTGACTCTCAGAGGAAGCACAGCAAACCGCCAGGGAAAGCCGCCAGAGAACAAAAGCCTGGAAATACCGGCTCACAGTGTGCCCACCCCCATCCCCCCTCACAGGGGACACAGAGACTCTACCCAAACAGGGTTGCCTGAGTATCGCCGCGACAGGCCCCTTCCCCAGAAGGCAGGCTGAAAAATCAAGAAGCCACATCCCTAAGGTCCCTATAAAACAAGTGCACACTTCCTGGGTCCTGGTCAATAATTTGGGCTCTGGGCATCCCCGCAACCTCTCCTCATCAGAATGATGAGGAGAAATCCCCCCCAGCAAAGAAAAGATAATGAGTCTGTGGCCTCTGCCACAGAACTGATGGATATGGATATAACCAAATTTTCAGAAATGGAGTTCAGAGTAACAATGGTCAAGATGATGTGTAGGCTTGAAAAAGCTATTAACGAAAATATTAATGAGAATACAGAATCTCTAAGGGCAGAAATGAGAGCGAATCTGGCAGAAATTAAAAATGCTATGAATCAAATGCAGTCAAAACTAGATGCTCTGATGGCCAGGGTGAATGAGGCAGAAGAAAGAACTAGTGAATTGGAGGATGGGATGGTAGATGAGAAAGTTAAAACAGAAACTTGGTTCAAAAAAATCCAATCTCAAGAATGTAGATCATGGGAGATTACTGACTCAGTGAAATGTTCTAATGTCAGAATCATCGGCATCCCCGAGGGGGTGGAGAAAGAGAGAAGTCTAGAAGAGATATTTGAACAAATTGTAGCTGAGAACTTTCCTAATCTGGGAAAGGAAACAAGCATTCATGTCCAAGAAGCAGAGAGGACCCTTCCCAAGGTCAATGGGAACAGACCTACACAACGTCACGTCATAGTGCATTTTGCAAATATTAGATCCAAGGATACAGTATTGAAAGCGGCCAGGGGAAGAAAATCCTTACATACCAAGAGCAAAGG
>NW_024426008.1:12513728-12514776 GCF_017311325.1 Ursus maritimus
CAGAGTGATACAGAACAAAAATTTACAATCTATAGAAACAAAGACTTCACAGGCAACATGACATCATTAAAATCATCTCTCTCAATAATCACTCTCAATGTGAATGGCCTAAATGCTCCCATAAATGCCACAGGGTTGCAGATTGGATAAAAAGACATGACCCATCCATATGCTATCTATAAGAGACTCATTTTGAACCTAAAGATACATCCAGACTGAAAGTGAAGGGATGGAAAACCATTTTTCATGCCAATGGACCTCAAAAGAAAGCTGGGGTAGCAATTCTCATATCAGAAAGATTAGATTTTAAACTAAAGACTGCTGTTAGAGATACAGAAGGACACTATATTATTCTTAAAGGATGTATCCAACAAGTGGATATGACGATTATAAATATCTATGCCCCCAACAGGGGAGCAGCAAGATACACAAGCCAACTCTTAACCAGAATAAAGAGACATATAGATAAGAATACATTAATAGTGGGGGACCTCAACACTCCGCTCTCAGCAATAGACAGATCACCTGAGCAGAAAATCAACAAAGAAACAAGAGTTTGAATGACATACTGGACCAGATGGACCTCATAGATGTATATAGAACACTACACCCCAGAACAACAGAATACTCATTCTTTTCGAATGCACATGGAACTTTCTCCAGAATAGACCATATACTAGGTCACAAACTAGGTCTCAACCGATACCAGAAGACTGAGATTATTCCCTGCATATTCTCAGACCACAATGCTTTGAAACTGCAACTCAATCACAAGGAAAAATTTGGAAGAAACTCAAACACGTGGAATGTAAGAACCATCCTGCTCAAAAATGATTGGGTAAACCAGGAAATTAAAAATCAGTTTAAACAATTGCTGGAGACCAATGAGAATGAAAACACATCAGTCCAAAACCTGTGGGACACTGCAAAGGCGGTCCTAAGGGGAAAATACATAGCCATCCAAGCCTCACTCAAAAGAACAGAAAAATCTAAAATGCAGTTTTTATATTCCCATCTCAAGAAGATGGAGGTGGAACAGAAGAACAGG
>NW_024426008.1:12514801-12521388 GCF_017311325.1 Ursus maritimus
AAACAGTGCAGGACAGACCTGAGCCTCAAAACTCCAGCTCTTCCATTTCCAGCCGTGTGACCAGGTACAAAAATCACTTTTGCCCTCAGGATCTGTTCCTGGCTTAACGAAGGAAGACTTCCCCTGTCAAGTTGGTATGATTGATGATAATGTGCAGGAAGGTGTTTTTAATCTCACTTGGCATATTATATTTGTTCAGAAACAGGACTTACATTCCTTGGCGCTTACAGAGATGCAGAATCTGAGCCAGGAAATCCATAATTCAGGACTCCTGACTTCTTATCTTGTCCTTGACCTCAATGCTGGTCCATGCCAGTACTCTTGGTGTCACAGAAAGCAATGATCTTTTTGTTCTCCTTAGAAACGCCACCATGTGGACTTTGGCAGGTTCACCTGGCACGTAGGAGGCTCACTCCTTATATCTGTAGTACTGAAACACAATGCAAGGTGCATTTCCTTTCAAAATCAACCAGCTTATCCTTCTCCCTACATCTTTTTCTGGGTGACATTCTGTCCAGACATAGGTTTGCCTATATGACTTTTTTTTTTTTGAAGACTGTATTTATTTATTAGAGAGAGTGGGGAGAGCACGAGCCAGGGAGGGCAGAGGGAAGCTAGCCCGCCAAGAGGGCGCCAACGGGGCTCGATCCCCAGGACCCTGAGATCATGACCTGAGCAAAGGTGGCAGGCCTTTGACCGATTGAGTTACCCAGGCGCCTGCCTAATACTTCTTACTCTCTTCCCTTCCTGCTTTACTTATACAGACGGCTTGAAGCAACCCCGTCTGGCGCCACAACTATGCTCAGGCTCTGTGACATCTTAGCTGCTTAACCTCCCTGGACCTAAGGATTGGTTATTATTAGTTTCTACTTTTAAAAATGAGGAAACAGACACTCAGAGGTTCGGGAACATTCCAAAGGTGACAAAACTAGAAAATGTTGCAGCTGATATTGAAATCTGTCTGTTTGACTAGATTTCTTCTGTTCGCCTCTTTCAGTCAGCTCTTAAGGGTTTTATAAAAGTAGCTGGTCCTGTGACAAATAAATTTCAAATCTGAAAAAAAAATGAAATAAGAACTAAGCTCTTCGATTTATTGAACTTGAATGACCATTCAATGGATGGCATAGAGAGAATACTAATCTGCAGTTCAGGGTTTTGCAATGCAATCACCAGATTACTTAGAGTACATTCATTTGTATGTGTTCTGACACCTTGAAAGGAAAATTCTAGGCAAAACGATTTAAACACCATTCTATAGCTTTAAAGGGCTCTAGAGTACCTTAAAAATTGACAGAACTAGAAAGTACGTCTTAACCAAGCCTGAACGATCTTTCAGTTAGAAGCACACCCTGAACGAAAGTGCATAAGCCTTCCCTTCGTCTATTTCAGAATAACCAGAGACAGTCTAGCTTAGTCTTGTGATTACATCCCAACACCAACGCCACAAAAGTGGAAGGGGCATTATTATTTGCATCCAGCTGCAACATTACATTAAATCAACTGCCTGCACTCCACCACTCCAAATCCGGCTAAATATACAACCATCCTGTGGCTGCACGCCATTCGTCGCGAAATTAAATGAAATTCAACAAACATTTATTGAGTGCTCACTAGAGTCTCTGTACTCCATGGGTTTGGCAGCCTATCAAGATGGGTAGAGCAAAAAGATCTGCCTTGGGACATACAATTTAGTGAGGAAGAGACAGCCCAGAATAGCTATAAAGCACAATATGATAATGACTCTATGTAATACCAGGAGAATATAAAGTTCAGCAGGTGCAGGGTAGGGATCGTTGAACTTGGTTCTAGTTCAAGCAGCAGAAGGCTTCTGGGAGAGGCACATTTTAACTGAGGCCTAGATGAGTGGAAGAGATTGGCTGTATGGTCCTAGGACATGAGAATGAGGCAGGGATGCACATGTTTCCTATTACAAAAAAAGCAAAAAGAGGAGGCTTCCAAGATGGCTAGAGGAGCAGGAGACTCCAAAGTTCGGCTCTGGTCCCAGGAATTCAGCCAGAGAGCTACCAAACCATTCTGAATACCTATGAAGAACTGGAGAATGAAGAAAAAACAGTAGCAGAAACTCTTAAGGAATGAGAAAAGTTAATCACTTTCAGTAAGGAGGAGAAAAGATGGTGGAGGGGTAGGGAGACCCTTTCTGAGCTGGTCCCGAGTCGCAGCTGGATGGCTCACCTACCAGACCATCCTGAAAACCCACCTGAATCAGCCTGGGAGCGAGTAGAAGATGCATCTGGATCTATACAAATGAACAATCTCCAGCTGAATATTGAGGTACGAAGCGGAAAAAGCCATGAATCCGCCGCACAGATATCGGAAGATAAATGGAAGGGGGGAGGAGCTGCTGCGTTCGGGCGCTGGGAAGCGGTAGCCACCTGCACGGAAGTGTGGGCGACTTCGCGGACTGGCACCCACGAGAGAGCAGACCGAGACTGTGAGCCGGGAAACACGCGCGACCAGCCTGAAACCAGCCCGAGCGCCAAATGGGAACCGGGACTGATACTGAAGTCGAGCGCGTGGGCGACCAGACTGAAAACCAGCGCTAGCAGAGCATGCGCGAACCTCACTGGTCAGGCTCGAGCGCGCGCGGGGGAACCGGGGGTGCTGGCCGGTTAGAAGCACAAAGGATGAGACGCGCCGGCCCTGGAAGTGAGGTGGCGGGCCCACAGGCTGTAGGGCACATCCTCGGACGCTGCAGGCTTTTAGCAGCACCGACAGAAACAGAATTAAAGAGGCCAGGAGAGCTCAGTGGAGAGCGGACGATCTCTTTGCTCTGAGACAGAGGCTAGGATACGGCCACTGCTGCTCTGACTCTCAGAGGAAGCACACAAGAAACCCGCCAGGGAAGCCGCCAGAGAACAAAAAGCCTGGAAATACCGGCTCACAGTGTGCTCCACACTCCCCATCCCCCTCACAGGGGACACAGAGACTCTGTACCCAAACAGGGTTGCCTGAGTATCGCCGACAGGCCCCTTCCCAGAAGGCAGGCTGAAAAATCAAGAAGCCACATCCCTAAGGTCCCTATAAACAAGTGCACACTTCCTGGGTCCTGGTCAATAATTTGGGCTCTGGGCATCCTCGCACCTCTCCTCATCAGAATGATGAGGAGAAATCCCCCCAGCAAAGAAAAGAGGTGCTACTGAGTCTGTGGCTCCCCGCCACAGAACTTGATGGATATGATATAACCAAATCTTTCAGAAATGGAGTTCAGAGTAACAATGGTCAAGATGATGTGTAGGCTTGAAAAGCTATTAACGAAAATATTAATGAGAATACAGAATCTCTAAGGGCAGAAATGAGAGCGAATCTGGCAGAAATTAAAAATGCTATGAAACTGTAAATGCAGTCAAAACTAGATGCTCTGATGGCCAGGGTGAATGAGGCAGAAGAAAGAACTAGTGAATTGGAGGATGGGATGGTGTAGATGAGAAAGTTAAAACAGAAACTTGGTTCAAAAAAATCCAATCTCAAGAATGTAGATCATGGAGATTACTGACTCAGTGAAATGTTCTAATGTCAGAATCATCGGCATCCCCGAGGTGAGAAAGAGAGAAGTCTAGAAGAGATATTTGAACAAATTGTAGCTGGAGAGAACTTTCCTTAATCTGGGAAGTAAAACAAAGTATTCATGTCCAAGAAGCAGAGGACCTCTTCCCAAGGTCAATGGGAACAGACCACAATAACGCCACGTCATAGTATTTGCAAATATTAGATCCGCTGACAGTATTAAAAGCGGCCAGGGGAAGAAAATCCCTTACATACCAAGAGAAAAATATCAGAATAATGTCAGACTTCCATCTACAGAGACCTGGCAGGCTAGGAAGGGTTGGCAGGGTATTTTCAAAGCTCTATCTGAGAAGAACATGCAGCCAAGGATCCTTTTATCCAGCAAGGCTGTCATTCAGAACTAATGGAGAGATAAGGACCTTCCAGGATCAGCAGAAACTGAAGGAATTCAACCACCAAACCAGCCCTACACATGAGATATAAGGGGGTTCTATAAAAGTAAAAAAGGCCCCCAGAGTGATACAGAACAAAATTTACAATCTATAGAAACAAAGACTTCACAGGCAACATGACATCATTAAAACCATCTCCTCTCTAATAATCACTCTCAATGAATGGCCTAAATTGCTCCCTTTGGCAATGCCACAGGGTTGGGTGAAGATTGGATAAAAGATATGACCCATCCATATGCCAATTCCATAAAGCAGACCTTATTCCAACTCCACGCCACATCCACAGCACTGAAAAGTGAAGTGGAATGGAAAAACCAAAAGCAATTGACCTCTCAAAAATGAAAGCCAAAGGGAGTTAAATTCTCGGTACTTCGTGAAAAAGGACAGATTTTAAACCAAAGAATTTGTTAGATACAGAAGGCTGATATTAATTTATTAATTTAAAGAATGCATCCAAACAAGTGACATGACGCATTATAAATATTCTATGCTCTCAAATGTACAGCAAGACAGCCACTGCCACAACCTTGCAACTGTAATAAGCACAAGGCGGTGACAAGAACATTAGTCATGGAAGGGTGGACTCCAAACAATTCGCCCAGAAGCGGCAGGTTGCGCATCTACCTGGACAGAAAAATCAAACAAAAGTTAAAACACAAAGAGCTTGAAATTACATGGACTACGGTGTATTTTCACCTTCATAGATGTTATAGAACACCACACCCTGTGAATAAATAGGTACATCACCTTTCCTAGCTACATATGCGGAATGTCTTCCAATGTGGACCATACAATGCCCAAACAAACTAAGGTTCCAAACCTACATAGTTACTACATTGTTCTTTCATACTCTCAGTGACCCGCTGCTGCCTCTATGTCCATCCAAATTCATATGGCATAAAATAAAAAATCAAAGAAACCACAAACACATCGTGTAATGTGTAAGAACCATCCTGCTGCTCAAAAACATTGGGTAAACTGCAGTGCTCAAAAATCATTAAAAACAATTGCTGGAGACCACCGTGAGAATGAAAACACATCAGTCCAAAACCTGTGGACACTCGCAAAGGCGAATCCTGGTGGGAGAGGTGGCCACACATAGCCATCCAAGCCTCTACTCAAAAGAATAGAAAATCTAAAATGCAGTTTTTATATTCTCACCTAAGAAGCTGGAGCTGGAACAGAAGAACAGGCCTAACCTACTACACGTTAGAAGGCAGGTGATCAAGATTAGAGCAGAGATCAATGAATTAGAAACCAGGAGCACAGTAGAGCAGACCAACAGAACTAGAAGCTGGTTCTTTGAAAGAATAAATAAGGTCGATAACCCACTGGCCAGACTTATTCAAAAGAATAGAGAAAGGACCCAAATTAATTAAATTATGAATGAAAGGGGAGAGATCACAACCAACACCAATGAAATAGGAAGGACTAGAAACTTTTATCAACAGATTTATGCCAATAAATTAAACAACCTGGAAGAAATGGATGCCTTCCTGGAAACCTATAAACTACCAAGACTGAAACAGGAAGAAATTGATTAAACAGACCAATTAATTATGAAGAGATTGAAGCAGTGATCAAAAACCTCCCCAAAAAAAAAAAAAACAAGAGTCCAGGGCTCCACGGATTCTCCAGGGGAATTCTACCAAACATTCAAAGAAGAAATAATACCTATTCTCCTGAAGCTGTTTCAAATAATAGAAACAGAAGGAAAGCTACCAAACTCATTCTACGAGGCCAGTATTACCTTGATCCCCAAACCAGGCAAAGACCCCATCAAAAACGAGAATTACAGACCGATTTCCCTAATGAATATGGACGCCAAAATCCTCAACAAGATCCTAGCTAATAGGATCCAACAGTACATGAAAAGGATTATCCATCAAGACCAAGTGGGATTCATCCCTGGAATGCAAGCGTGATTCAACATTCACAAATCGATTAGTGATAGATCATATCAACAAGAAAAGAGTCAAGAACCATATGATCCTCTCAATTGATACAGAAAAAGCATTTGACAAAATACAGCATCCTTTCCAATTAAATCCCTTCAGAGTACAGGGATAGAGGGTACATTCCTCAATTTCATAAAAACCATCTATGAAAAGCCTACAGCCAATATCATTCTCAACGGGGAAAAGCTGAAAGCCTTTCCCTTATATCAGGAACACGACAAGGATGCCCACTCTCGCCATTATTATTCAACATAGTACTAGAAGTCCTTGCAACAGCAATCAGACAACAAAAAGGGATAAAATGTATCCAAATTGGCAAAGAAGAAGTCAGACTGCCTCTCTTCTCAGATGACATGATACTCTATATAGAAAACCCAAAAGACTCCACCCCCAAACTACTAGAACTTATAGAACAATTCAGTAATGTGGCGGGATACAAAAATCAATGCTCAGAAATCAGTTGCATTTCTGTACATGAACAATGAGACTGAGGAAAGAGAAATTAGGGAATCCATTCCATTTACAATAGCACCAAAAATCATACGTTATCCTGGAATTAACTTAACCAGAGACGTAAAGGATCTATATCCTAGAAACTACAAATCGCTCTTGAAAGACATTGAAGAAGACACAAAAAGATGGAAAAATATTC
>NW_024426008.1:12523213-12554196 GCF_017311325.1 Ursus maritimus
TACCCTATGATCCAGCCATTGCACTACTGGGTATTTACCCCAAAGATACAGACGTAGTGAAGAGAAGGGCCATATGCACCCCAATGTTCATAGCAGCAGTGTCCACAATAGCTAAATCATGGAAGGAACCGAGATGCCCTTCAACAGATGACTGGATTAAGAAGTTGTGGTCCATATATACAATGGAATATTACTCAGCTATCAGAAAGAACGAATTCTCAACATTTGCTGCAACATGGACGGCACTGGAGGAGATAATTCTAAGTGAAATAAGTCAAGTAGAGAAAGACAACTATCATATAATTTCTCTCATCTATGGAACATAAGAACTAGGATGATCGGTAGGGGAAGAAAGGAATAAAGAAAGGGGTGGTAATCAGAAGGGGGAATGAAACATGAGAGACTATGGACTCTGGGAAACAAACTGAGGGCTTCGGGGGGGGGGGGGATTGGGATAGGCCAGTGATGGGTATTAAGGAGGGCACGTATTGCATGGTGCACTGGGTGTTATATGCAAATAATGAATCATGGAATATTGCTTCAAAAACTGGGGATGTACTGTATGGTGACTAATATAACAAAATAAAAATTATTTTTAAAAAAAGAGGCAAAATGCTAATTAGAAGCCAGATATTACTCCAAGGTGTGGCTTTTTCTATCTTACACTCCACCTATGGGTATTAAATTTAAAAAGAAAGAAAAGTGCAAAAAAACCCAAAAAACAAAACAAAACAAAAACAAAAAAAAAAGGAAAAAGAGATGATGAAGGAAAGGGAGAATGGCCCCAGATCACGATTAAAATGTATGCTTTAAATCACTCAAAGTTTCATTCATGGGTCAGAAACAGGAGTTGTTTCTGCTGCAGCGTTCCTCCTTCCATGATTACAAGTATACAGCAGCCTTATTTTTTATTTAATGAAAATAAGATAGGACATTTTAAGATCTGGAATTTGAAGGAGATATTTTATTACATTAGATTATGTGGTCAGTTTTTGAGGGGAGAATGGGTGCGTGGATTTTTTAGGGAAAGCAAAGGAAATGATGGTGGTTGAGCTGCCTGGTTAGAGAACTTGGGATCTAGTGTAATAATAATATTGTCCTGGGACAGAAGAGGAACCAGGGAAGGGACTACAAAAGGGAGAGGCCCAGAAGGGCACTGCTGGATGCCCTCAACACCAACCAGAGAGGTTCGGTGTCTTCATTTCTCCTCCATCTTACAGCGCTGAGAATTTATTGCTCCAAATGCAAGATTAACAGATTAATGAATACATTTCCTTTAAGCAAATCTAAGCCTCCAAATATACCTCTGTTCTTGTCAGGGGAAACTCTCTAGCTCTTGGCACACTTGCAGAATGGACGTAACACACAGTTCCAAAGGTTCAGTGCGTCTTTCTATAAACCTGTCTCCTGGCTCAGCGATGAGCTCTGTCGGTGCCTCTGGACTGAAGGACTGGAACCCACAATTGCATAGATGGCTCCCCATGAGAATCATCACCGATCGACAAAGTATGAGCTGAGATGCTTTGAACACCTACCATTCTAACGCCGTTTTCAAAGGCTTGCCGGGTGAGGGGAGCCGGTCCGTCCACGGTCTTGCCGTCATCATCCGGGCCCCAGCTTGCGCTGTAGATATGCACGTGCTGGGGATTGAAGCTAACCGATTTCGCTTCAACCATGTCCGTGACATCACCATCCAGCATCCGAACCCCTTCCAGACAGAAGGGAATTAGCTTGAATAGAGGCTTCGCTATGTAACACCCAAACAGCCCAAGCCGTATTCCAATTATAGCAATTTGGGGGCAAAGAACTTTTTAACCAACACGAGTGAGCATCTTCTCCCCCCACCCCGAAAAAGATAATGCGGATTCTGCCAAAGCTATCTTGGAGAAAAAGTAAGTTATGTCATACATGAGAGAGCAAAACTTCCTGAAAATCTTTCTTTGTCCACTATTCTCTTTTTTAAAGTTTCTACAATCGCTCCCTTCTCTTTATCCCTGTCTTCAGAGAGTACTTGACAGAGAGAGCCTCAAGCAATCCATATTCCCTAAATTTCTCTTCATTAGGTGACCTGTGTTCATAATTGGCATAAAGCATTCTGACCTTCGCGGGCTCGCAAAATTTGGCAAGCTGCCAAGTTAGGTTGGTCCAATTTCCTCCGTATTTGATATTATCTCCTAATCTGTAAGACTGATGTGAACTTAATATATTATTTCTTTGCCAAGTTATTTCTAAGTCGAATAATAAATGAGAATGCTCTCTGTGCATGTAACACATCAAATAATTCTCAAAGGGTTCTAACAATGTTCAGCCATTAATCTTCATTTAAGTATATTCCCATCCGACAGACAGAAATTTATTATTAACCTTAATAGGAAAAAACAGACACAGATATCACAAAATAAACTATATATCAAATGTCAGGCTTTCCTCCTTTCCTTTTATTTTGGAGGCTCAAAACGACAAAACTTCTAATTGTGTAGTAAACGTAGTTCTCCTTCAGCTTAAGCTGAATAGCATCACTGAGACGCTGTATTATTTTACAATTATATCTTTACGGCCCAAATTTACTCCTTACAAAAAACCTTGCTCTCTAGCAGGATTTCAAGTTTTTATGGCTACCAACCCGTGGAGCTTAAACAATAAAATCCCTAATCAGGCAGCTTTGATACTATGTGGCTTGAGGTGGGACTTCTGGCAGAAAATAAACATACTCCTGAAAAAGCTATACCTTCTTTGTGATTTAAAAAAAAATGTTGAAGTTTTAATTCTAAAATTTATAAACATAAAAAATAGAAGAAATGACAATGAGGACTGATACAGACAACACTTCACTGGTAACATTCTGCCATATTTCCAGCAGAACCTTTTTAAGCTACGTGACAGATAGGTCACTCTACCCTTTAATATTTATTTCCAAAAGAGCGGTGGAAATCAACACTCAGGACACATTAAATCTCCCCAAAGTGCCCCTAAAGACACTGCACCTGACTGGTATATCTCCTGTCTTTTCCTCTAGACCTTTGGATTTTTAAAGGAGATGTATAGAACAAGTGATGTGGATCACAAGGGCTATAAATAAGTTACTTTAAAAATTATCAAATGTTAAGTGTACTCGGAAGGCTTTTTAGCACTTTCATTTAGTGGGAGTAGAATGCCCAGCCCGATGCCCTATTGTATGTACTGGGTCCTAAGCAGCCACGGGTTTGCTTTAATTTGACATGAATATCCAAAATTCACCTGCACGGTTTTTACTGAAAACAAGATGAACGATCTCCTATCCCTCCATTTTTACTTCTTGCTATCTCAAAGCATAACACGGAACTACAGTTGACCCTTGAACAACTCAGGGTTGGATGCGCGAACCCCCCTCCCCTCCCCACACACAGTAAAAAATCCATGTACAGCTTTGAACCCCCAAACACGTAACTACTAAGAGCCTACTGTTGCCTGGAAGTCTTACTGAGAACATAACAGTTGACGAACACATATTTTGTATGATATGTGTATGACAGATTATATTCTTACAATAAAGTAAGTCAGAGAAAAGAAAAGGTTATTAAGAAAATCTTTTGGAGGAGACAGTCCATTTACTGTACTGTATGTACTGAAAAAAATTTGCATATAAGTGGACACACACAGTTCAAACCTGTGCTGTTTAAGGATCAACTGTATTTTATCGGTACAAAGACATAAACCCTGGAGATGCTAACTGCCTGAGATAATCTAGCTGGTAATACCACATGCCAGCACGTGGGAGTATCTACACAATATCTGAGCGCAGTTTCTAGGTCATGCGACTGATGGAAGTCCAGGGAAAAAATGCTTGATGAAATCATAGCTAGAGCGTAATACTCCTTTTCTGACCCAAAATTAACAGGTAAGAAGTTTGCTTCCTCAAGTTTACAGATGAAAGGGTGATTTTTCCCTATCTGACTGCTAGCCTCATGCTTTGGGTCCCGGGGTTCAATTTATAATTCAGAATGTTCTTGTTTCGGGGATGACAGAACATTGGGGACTCACTGCCATAGAGTCATTCTCTTACTGAAGTCCTGTTTGGCTAGTTCGGTGGCTTATCTGTGAGTTTGTTCCTTGGGTCCGTCAAGGTCAGTGAATGTGGGGTTAACGCGGGAGAGTGAGGACGTGGACATGAACACGTGTTGGTGTATGTGAGGGACCGTGTGTGTCGTGTCTGCAACAGCAAGCAGGGCTCATCAGCAGCCACCACAGTCACTGGATTCTCCTAAGGCTCTCAGGGGTATCCAGCATTCTTCAGGGGAAATTTGTCTCCTTTCTTTAGCTCCCTCATGAACCTTGCCCTTGCCGCACAGCAGATGCTCTCAGAGCACAGCTAATTACTGGTTAACACGCCGCCATACTCGAAGAGTTGGGTGTGAAAGAAAGGGGAGAAAGAGCTCAAATGCACTGAGCACTGACATTCGAGGTAGTGTCAGAAAACCTTTTATTAGCACCATTACTATATACCCCAAGTATGTCATGTTACAAGACCTCTACATTTACTCTAGAAAAGACTGTTATTTTTATTTTAGATCCAATTCTATTTACCACTTGGCAACGACAGTGTACTGGAAACAAAGATGTCCGTCTAGTCACCAGGGAGTTCATTCATCTGTGACACGGTTTAGGAGAACCCCCCAGGGGATACCTTCGAGCCACTGGGATCTGTACTGTCTCTTATAATGTGTTCTCCCATTTCTGTGTGTGGCTGTGGCACCCGGTTAGAGCTAATGAAGAGGATTACAGATGGGAAGGAGTTTGCTTCTATTAACGCCTAGATTCACACTCCCTTGGTTAGGTCCTCGTAGCAGGCAAACGTATATTTGAGTTTGTGTATGTGTGTGTAATACATATCCAAAACCTGGGATTATTAACAATAACTCTATTGCTCTCTGATGGGACTACAAAAGGAGATTTTACCATTTCCCGTTCTAATTTCCATTAAAAAGGAACTCCTTGTAAAACATAAGGAAAGGGGGAAAAATGGATTTTCTGTTTTGACAGAATTTGGAAACGCTTTTCTCCATAGAGATATTATGGGCTGGTACTTAGAGAATCAGTTCTTTCCGACCCAGGCAACGACTGTCTAGCTCGGGACAGCTGTCAATGACCCCATACGACTGGACACGCTTTCCTTGTCAACGCTGTAGGCGTACTGCTTCAAAAGCCTTGGACTGTATTTAATAACACACATGACGATGGCCATTTTCGGCAACAGCTGAACACCACTCTGCCAACACAGCCCCGTCTCAAGCTCAGGAGGGGTTCTACATCTACCCAAGGTTGTTTCCCATACCTCCGATCTTGGCATTGAAAGCAATTCCGACTGTGCAGTGAGAGTTGTTTGCTGCGGCTGCCACTTCTCCAGCACAGCGGGTCCCATGCCTGCAGGAAGAACACACACACTTGCTCAAGTAAGACACTCCATTCTCCCCAACTCGCGACGTCATCGCCACCAGTCAGACTGGTGAAGCCTGCATCAAGCTGTGGATGTTTCTGGAACTTCTACCCGAGTACCACTTAGCTTGCCCACTGCAAACTTTTAATTATAGTCTGTTTGAGATTCTACGATTGATACATATTTTCTTATACCTTGCTTTCCCAACTAGAAAATCTCCTTGAAAGCTAAAAATCGAATAGTGTGTTTCTTTGTATTCTCTAAACTTCCATTGTCCAATATGGTAACAACCGGCCATCCACGGCGACTGAGTACTTGAAATGAGGCTTGCGTGACCTTATCTCAACTTTAATTTTAATTAAATTTAAGAACTAGTACTTGATTCAGTGATTACAAAAGTTAAGAATGTCGTTATATGAGAATCTGCCTCTTAAACTGTAACTTAGAGATTAAGTATCTCCAGTGAAATCTATCATCTAAAATACGATGAGCTGTAGATATACACTGGATTTCTAAGATTTTATATGAAAAAAGTGTGAAAAATTCCACTAACACTTGTTTTCTATAAATGACATAAAATCTTTTATTTAATAAAATGCATCAATATTTATTTCACCTGTTTCCACCATTTTAAAAATAGGGCTACTAGAAAAGCCAACACCTTTTTCTGAAAAATATTCCTTTGATTTCTCATCACAGTGACTTTGTACCTAAGAAAAATCCTTTAATTAAAAGGACTTCTAAGATCACCCCGTGCAAGGATAGCAAAGAAGTTCCAAGTGCAAAGTACAATCTATTTGGAAATGTTGACCTAACACTGTTCAGAAGAATCCTGAGGTCTGGCTGAGCCCAGGGCAAGGGGACTAGGGCTGATGGCTCCTATCTGCCCTGGATGCAGGAGAGGGATAGGACAATCAATACGGGTGTATTTGTCATTGCTAATGAAGCCCAAGTCTCACCCCCTTGCCCTTGTTTTTAGAGATGAGGATGCTTAAAGAGGCCTTGAGATGTAAACAGATAGGGTGAAATCAGCCTAACAGTGACTAAGACATAACCATGGGCTATGACTACCGTCTGTGAAACTATAAAGAAGTTACTGCTTATAACGGATAGGTACACACACAAGTTTATACAACAGAGATCTATCCTGCTCCGTCCACTTAGTAATGTCATGCATATCTTCCTATGTAAATATTAGCCTATGTGTCGTTTAAAAGCTTACTATTACCTCCCATCATCTTTTAAATTGTACATCCCCTCCCCCACCATCTCTTTCACAAGTCCTCGATTTCTGGAAATTTACCCAGTTTTTCACTGAGAGTAACAAGGCTATGAAAAACAATCTTGAGCATTTATATACTTTTATATCTTGGGATAAATTCTTACAAGTGGAATGACTGGATCAAAGAGCACAGAATATACTGTCAAATTGTTAATGGAATATTAACGTAATAAAACTAAACCCAAAAAACCCCTGCAAGATGGATAAATATTATTACAAAACATGTTTTTGTGCATGACAAAAGAAAAAGAAAGACCATAAGCCCACTCGAATGACAATATAAAGAATGGAGAAAATATCTGAACACACCCATGTCTATAAACCCCTATGTATGAGTTTTTCAATCTTTTCAATCTGACATGAAAAATATTATCTTACCGTTGCTTCCCTTTTCATCCCCTCAGATTATATTTGATGTTGTCCATCTTTTCAAATATTTATTAGCTATTTCTATTTCTTACTTTGTGAATAACCTTTTCATGCTTTTGCCCAAATTTCTTGCCTTTCCATCATACCCACTGCATCTACATTTCCACACGTGTTATCTGCAATACAGCAATCTTATTTGGGGCAGTTCTAGGTTGTTCTATACAACAATTTTGATGCACTCAGAATTATCTTGCCCTTCGGATATTTGGTTATATCACGCTGATCATCAGAAAAAAGATCCATTTTTAAAAGAAAGAGAGATTTCTTTTGTAAACGACAAGCTGAACTACTAATTGTACCCGAGCCCAGCAAGTATTTACTATGATTCTTCATTAGTCTGATTGCGTATCACTTCATGGTGTAAGTTGTTTTTTTCCTCCAGTGTCAAATTCCCTTTATGAGTCCATTGTTCTTATACTTCATTGTATCTATTATTAATTAAGGTAAGTGCTACAGGACCAGAAGGATCTGATTTTAGTTCTCCAGTTGTTATTTATGAGTCCATTATGACAAGTTTGCTCACTGTATCGTGGATTTGATAATGTTTCTGCAGTTCTGTCAATTTTTATTTTATTTAGAATGGCATCATTAAATCTTCCTAGTGAAACTATTTATGAATAGGTAGCAAAACTCTGGGATTCCTGCAGTAAAAAAAAAAAAAAATTAAAGCTACCAGGTTAATAAATTCTATACCTTTTTGCCCTCTTTACTGTCATTCTGTGTTCATATCAATTATATCTCTTATAAATAGAATTACTTTTTTTTGAAGCTAGACTATCCTTGTCTTTAACTCAAGAATAAGTCCATTGACAGTGACTAGATCCATTGTTACGTAATATATTTATATTCGTTTCTGTATTTTTCTCCCTGTAAGGTACAGATGTTATACATTCTATTAGCTAATGTTTACTGATACCTAACACCACAGTCTAAAAGTCATCAATACTTCTTTCAATTTTCCCCCAAACAATACAGATTAGAATATTTTATTTAATTTTTAAAGATTTTATTTATTTTTCAGAGAGAGAGAACACATTGAAGCAGGGGAACAGCAGGCAGAGGGAGAAGTAGGCTCCCTGGTGAGCAGGGAGCCTGATGTGGGGCTCAATCCCAGGACCCTGGGATCACGAACTGACCTGAAGGCAGCCGCTTAACTGACTGAGCCACCCAGGTGTCCCACAGACTAGAATGTTTTAACTGTGATTACCCACCTTTTAACATAGGAAATCCGCATGATTATAGTTACATATTGGATTTGTTAATTTTGATTACCCACCTTTTAACATAGGAAATCCGCATGATTATAGTTACACATTGGATTTGTTAATTTTGGAAACTACCCATTAATGTCACTATTTTGAATTATCAGTGTTTGTTTAGATAATACAAATACTCTTTGCTCTATTTGTTTTTATAGTTTATAACTCCTTCTAGGATCACAGATTTTTTTTTCTGAAGAACATTCTATAAATGTGTCCATCAGAGTCTTTTGGCAGCCTCAGAAAATGATTTTACTGTTGTTCTTGAAAAACAATTTCACTGGGATATAGAATTCTAGACTAAAGGCACTTCAAAGATGCCATTCCACTGTCTTCAAGCTTCCATTGTTTCTGGTGAGAAATCAGCCATCTTGGCAATCTAGTGCTCTCTGGACACTTTTCAGAGCTTCCCTTTGTCTTTTCTACTCTGCAGGTTCATTAAGATGTTGTGTTTGGGTTTTTAAAAATTCTTGGAATTCCTAGACCTGTGATTTAATGCTTAAACCATCAGAAGTCTCAGCTTGTACCTTTGAAGGCTGCCTTAATCTTTCATTTCACCTTCACATTTCCCATACCCTTCTCGCCCTTGGCTGCTCTCCATGTAATCTGCTCAGCTCTATATTTCACTTATCTTCAGCCACGCCTACCCTGTTATTTAACCCATTTACGCATTACTCGTGTCGAGCGTTATATGTTTTACTTTTTTTTTTTTTCTGAAGTTCTTTTTCAAACCCACCTGGTTAATTTGAATAGTTTCTTTTCTTAAAAAACACTGTTCGAATATATGTATTAAAACATACATTTCTTGATATATGTGAATTACATGCAATAATTCTCAAACATGTCAATCTAATTCTGCTCTTTTTGTTGCTAGATTGTTTTCACGGCGATGTTTTCCCAACGTGGTGAGTGAACTGTCCATTTAGAAGGTCATGTGGTTTGGGCTTTTATCTTTGTGAATTTTTTGAGGCTGGAGTAGACGATACATCAAGGGTTCTGTTTTATGCAAGTCTTTTCTCACCTCACTGCCATCCCAGTGCTTTTAAAAATCCAGCTCTAGGCTGGCTGGGTTTGACTGATCACTCTGGAAAATTCCTAGTGTCTACCTATTGCCTGCCTCATTTACAGATCTGAGCTTTTACAGAGAAATACTCTGTGTGTCCCGTTAGCTCAACCATGCGCTAAAGAATTCTTTAATGGGGCGCCTGGGTGGCACAGCAGTTAAGCGTCTGCCTTCGGCTCAGGGCGTGATCCCGGCGTTATGGGATCGAGCCCCACATCAGGCTCCTCCGCTAGGAGCCTGCTTCTTCCTCTCCCACTCCCCCTGCTTGTGTTCCCTCTCTCGCTGGCTGTCTCTATCTCTGTCGAATAAATAAATAAAATTTTTTAAAAAAATTCTTTAATATTTCCCAGGACTTTTAGATGTACTACCACAGGAGAGATTTAATTGGATATCTTTTCTGCCATAATATTTTTAAAATGTAAGAATTAACTTGGCTCTGTATTCCTAAATTGCAATAAAACTTGCACATATTATGTGCATCACTAATGGACAGTGAGCTTTCCTAAGTGAAGAGAAGAGGGACTATTTCCTTATAAAAACATTTCTTGCGAAGAATTCTGTGTATCGCTCTATATCATGAGCAATGATGAACCATTTTTGGGAAACCGGGCAGTTATCGCTCTACTGCTGATGCGTATATTTTAAATATCACTTAAATAATATACTGTAACATGCTGTAATTGAGGGTCCAAATTGCTAGCTCAACTACATTTAAACAGCCCACTCTCTTCAGATGACAATGATCATTACCCCAGGTAAAGTACTGGTCAGCTTTTTATTTTTGTATCGTAGTTGGATTCAGTGTTTTGATGCATTTAAAATAGATCATAGAACAATGGGTATCATCATGACCTGCTCAAGTGTATGAACAAGATTCAATTTCTTCCTTCTCTTAATGAAGAAGGGTGGTCAGCATTAAGTATATTCATGATTCCCATTAATTATAAAAGTCACAATATAGATAAAAGTCTTCATTTTCGTTGTATTTTTCTTCAGAGCCAACAGACGATGAGCAATTACTTTCAGTATAAGGAGAACCCTTTCGATAGATTTTAGTCCAGAAGACAGTATGCTCAGTATATTACATTCTGACCCACACGCACCTAAATACGAATTTACTAGCCAACTCCCATGTAACACCCCTTGGAAAAGGAGTCAGCTGTTTAGCTTCTTTGTATATATGTTCATGCTGCCACTAAGACACATTATTTTCTGAGACCCCAGAAGGTAACCCAATGATACAAATTGTAATGGATATTTAGACCAGTGGCAAAATAAATTAGACGTCATCTAAAATCAAGTAGGTAGACAAACTAGGAAGTAAAAAATGCATCACTTCTCCAGTTCTCTTAGGCCTATTGTCATTGCTGCCGGGGCCCGGCAAGTGCAAAATATTCTATCACATCATTTTTACTTGAATAAACCATTGTGACTCTTTTTTTTTTTTTTTTAAGATTATTTATTTGACAGAGACAGCCAGCGAGAGAGGGAACACAAGCAGGGGGAGTAGGAGAGGAAGAAGCAGGCTCCCAGCGGAGGAGCCTGATGTGGGGCTCAATCCCAGGACCCTGGGATCACGCCCTGAGCCGAAGGCAGACGCTTAACGACTGAGCCACCCAGGCGCCCCATCTTAAAGAGCATCTTGCCTGAGAGATGACGACAGTCTTTGTTCTACCATTCCAAGTTTTCCCGTCTACTACATGATCTATTCCCAACAATAAACCATTGAAATTAAAGATCTCCAGAAGTTTTACCTGGAGGTCTGTGCTTGAAAACAAGGAAAACGAGATCAGAGAGTGTCTACTAATTCATTTCTTCGAACGGATGCTTCTGACTGCTCACACTGTTCTTGATAATAGTCCCACCTTGGGTTTACATCACGCCATCCATTTCTCTAAGTCTTTTAGTCTCACTGATTCTCACCTCAACCCTCTGAAGCAACAAGGGTATCACTTCTCCAGTTTGACAACTGAGAAAATGCAGTCAGATGGTGATTGGAAGGTATAAAACGTGGCAGGGCAAAGACCAGATCTGGCTCTCCTGAATCCTTACGTGAGGTCTTTTCATGGTTCCAGCAAAAGTCACAGGGGCCCGCGTCCCTGCCTTTGAATGGCTGCCAAGATTTCACGACTTCTTTGCCTGCTACCCTACTTATTCCGTGTGGTAGCGGCGACTTTATTCATTCATTACTATTGATGACAGGATATTTGACAGTATATTTTATAGAAACTCCGTAATAAATTATTTAGCTTGAGTGAGGGGAGGAAATGCTGGGAATCTTAAAAATGAAAACTTAAAAATGGGAAAGAGCTGAAAACAGATTACTGCCCTGTCTTCAGCAAAAAGCTTTACTAAAGCTCATGAAACATGTTATGGGGGTGGGGGGGAAGGTAAATTGAAACTTTCAAGAAGTAAAAAAGAAATCACCCGCTCTACTTTTTGGTGATGAGTTTTTGTGAGACAATTAAGATTCTAGCTTCTGAAGTGATGGCAATTATACACAGTCCCGGAGGCTTCCATAATATTATATATATATTTTTATTATACAAGGAAGGAATTCAGAAAAACTCATTCAAGATAACTGCTAAGGACTGAATGTTTGTGCCCATCCCCACCCTGCATTCATATCTTGAAACCCTAATCCCAGTGTGACGGTATGTGGAGCTGAGGCCTTGGGGAGGCCCCTAGTCATACAGGTGGAGGTCTCATGATGGGATTAGAAACACCAGAGAGCAGGCTTCCACCCTTCCTTTCTCTCTACTGTGTGTGGATACAGTAAGAAGGCAGCTCTCTGCAAGTCAGGAGAGAACCCTCCCTGAGAACTGAATGTTGGACTTTACAGCCTCCAGAACTGCGAAAAATAAGTACTTAGTATTTAAGCCACGCCCTCTTTGGGATTCCATTATAGCAACCTCAACTACGACAATAACAAATAGCGATATTAAGATATTCAGAGACATTCTGATCATCTACTATTGAAAGAATCTTCAACGTGATCTTTAAACTATCACAGCTCTTATACTTAGCAAAAGACATTGTAATTCCTCCTCTTGGTCTTCGAGAACAGATACACAATATTTAAAATGGAAAATAACTAGGAAGATCGGTAGGAGAAGAAAGGGATAAAGAAAGGGGGGTAATCAGAAGGGGGAATGAAGCATGAGAGACTATGGACTCTGAGAAACAAACTGAGGGCTTCAGAGGGGAGGGGGGTGGGGGAATGGGATAGGCTGGTGATGAGTAGTAAGGAGGGCACTTATTGCATGGAGCACTGGGTGTTATACGCAACTAATGAATCATCGAACTTTACGTCAAAAAAATAAATAAATCTTAAAAAAAATAAAATAAAATAAAATAAAAATAAAATAAAATGTTAGCATTCATCAACTGCTCCAAAGTTGAACACATCTGTCATAGGCAAGAGAATGAAAAATGTATTTTATAATATTAACTAGTAATAGGCCACTACTAAGAGTTAGCATCAGCTGTATCACATGGAAACGCCCAGCAAAGGATTTTGAAAAGCAGAATATTTCTTTTAGAGGTTTAAGCATTGGGCTAGCCTGACACACACATACACGTGCACACACAAATTACACATAAAAACTGGTAAAATCTGAATGAGGTCTGCAGAGTGTATTAATGCCAATTTCCCGGTTTTGGTATTTTACTATAATTACATAAGTTGTTATCCATGGAGGAATCTAGATGAAGGATACGGGGGACTCGTACTATTTTTGCAACTTCCTGTGAATTTGTAATCTTTTTAAAGTTAAAAATGATTGTAGGCCTGATGAATCTACAGTTATTTGCAATACTGGCTATAATTCAAGATGGGTATTTTAGTCCAAACACAAAATATTGAGAATAAAATAAAACTCTAGTGGTTAGTAAACTGCCTTTTTAAAATTTTTTAGATTTTTCATAAATTTATTTTTAAATTTTTATTTTTTTAACTTGAAGTATAATTAACACAATGTTATATTAGTTTCAGATCTACAAAATAAGGATTTAACATTCTATACATTTCTCAGTGCTCGTCAAGATGAGTGCACTCTTAATCCTTTTTATCTATTTCACTCATTTCCCCCTCCCTCCCTTCCCCTTGGGAACCACCAGTTTGTTCTCTGGATTTAAGTCTGTTTTTTGTCTCTTTTTCCCTTTGCTCTTTTGTTCCTTAAATTCCACATATGAGTGAGATCATATGGTATTTGTCTTTCTCTGACTTATTTCACTTAGCACAATGCCCTCTAGGTCCAACCACATTGTTGCAAATGGCAGGATTTCATTCTCTTTTATGGCTGAGTAGTATTCTATTGTATGTATACACCACAACTTCTTTATCCATCCATCTATCAATGGACACTTGGGTTGCTTCCATATCTTGGCTATTGTAAGTAATCCTGCAATAAACGCAGTGGTGTATATATCTTTTCGAATTAGTGCTTTATTTTCTTCGGGTAAATATCCAGTAATGAAATCACTGGATCAAATGGTAATTTCATTTCTAATTTTTTAAGGAACCTCCGTACTGTTTTCCATAGTGGCTGCAAAAATTTGTATTCCCACCAACAGTGCATGAGGGTTCCCTTTGTCTACACCTCCTCGCCAACACTTGTTGTTTCTTGTCTTTTTGATTTTAGCCATTCTGACAAGTGTAAGGTGATATCACATTCTGGTTTTGAGTTACATCTCCCTGGTGATGAGCGATGTGCAGTACCTTTTCGTATGTCAGCCATTTGTATGTCTTCTTTGGAAAAATGTCTATCCAGGCCCTTTGCCCATTTTTTTTTCCAGATTATTTATTGCTGTTAAGTTCTTTATATATTTTGGATATTAACCTCTTATCAAATATATCATTTGCAAGTATCTTTTCCCGTTCAGTAAGTTGCCTTGTCATTTTGGTGATGGTTTCCTTTGCTGCACCAAACCTTTTTGTCTTGGTATAGTCCCAACAGTTTATTTTTGCTTTTGTTTCCCTTGCCTTAGGAAACAGTTCTAGAAAAATGTTGCTAAGGCTATCATGTCAAAGAAATTACTGCCTATGTTTTCTTTTAGGAATTTTATGGTTTCACGACTCCCATTTAGGGTCTTTAATCCATTTTGAGTTTATTTAGGTTTATGGTGTAAGAAAACGGTCCAGTTTTACCAGCACCATCTGTTGAAATTCTTTCTTCTCCCCATCTTATATTCTTGCCTCTTTTGTCGTAGATTAATTGACCATATAAGCATTGGTTTCTTATTTCTGGGCTCTCTATACTGTTCCATTGATCTGTGTCTATTTTTGTGCCAATACCATACTCTTGATTACTATAGCCTTGTAGCATATCTTGAAATTGGAACTGTGACCTTTCCAGCTTTGCTGTTCTTTGCCAAGATTGTTTTGGCTATTTAGGGTCTTCTGTGGTCCCATACAAATTTTAGGATTATTTGTTCTAGTTCTGTGAAAAATGTTGGTATTCTGATAAGGATTGTTTTAGATCTGTAAATTGCTTTGGGTAGTATGAATACTGAAGGTTCTTCCAACCCATGAGTATGGTGTATCTTCCTACTGGTTTGTGTCATCTTCAATTTCGTTCATCAGTTTTTTTATAGTCTTTTTTTTTAATAGTTTTCAGAGTACAGGTCTTTTGCCTCCTTAGGTAAGTTTATTCTTAGGTATTTTATTCTTTTTGGTATAATTATAACTTGGATTGTTTTAATTTCTTTTTCCACCCCTTTGTTATTAGTGCACAGAAATGAAACAGATTTCTCTAGATTACTTTTGTGTTCTGAGACTTGACTGAATTCATGTATCAGTTCTAGTGTTTTTTTGGTACAGTCTCCAGAATTTTCTGTATATGGTGTCATGCCATCTGCAGATAGTGGAAGTTTTAGGTCTTCCTCACCGGTTTCAGTATTTTTTATTTATAGTCCTTGTCAATACACTGCTTTAAAAGTGTTCTCTTACCTCTGCCATTTTCCCTCTTCTTTATCCTCTCCAGCCTAGACCTTTGACGTCTTTTCTATTTCCCTCCTCCTTCTATCTGCCCCAGCCTAGGAAAATAGCTTATTCACTACTAACTGAATTCATCAGTAACTAGGGTCGCCTATACAACAAAGGAAAAATAGCTTGGTTTATCAGAAAACCCAGTCTGTTACCTCACTTGTGCTGCCTTCTCAACTATAACGTCGCATGGACTGAAGTACGCTAAGCCCCATGACAAGCACGTGCGTATGCGTGTAGTCCTGACCAAGATCTCAGCCACCTCCTTATTAGCCTAACTCTCTTCCTACCCTTACCTTAAAGATAACATCATCATCAAAGCAATTGAGTGTGAGAGATCCTTATTGATGAAATCCACTAATCATCATGAGGGAACCAGGCCCTTTTTCTTGGCTCACTGGTTCTCTATAGATTTACCTAGCATGCTTTTCAGTTTTTAATTTTAATGATTAGTTCTTCCTGTCCTACATGAAATTATTTCTATGAATTCAGACTGCCCATGCTTATCTATACTCCCCAGTGATTCCATGCTGTTATTCCTTCCCCCCTGGGTCTATTAGGAGCCCACGACTCTACTCTTCAAGCTCTCTAACTTCTATTAGAGGCTTCTGTTTACTGTCTGAAACTCAGATCTACTAGTTTTCACTCTATGTAGTTAGAACTTCGGGAACAGCCTGATCTCATTTTCCACCACAAATGGAAGCTTGCAAAACTGTGTCCCTTACCCCTTGACTATGAATAGACAGAAATTAGTCATTCCTGCTGATTCATTTTAGGTCTGTTCTCAGTGAGCTAGGAGTCAAGTGTTTTCTCTTATAAGTTCATAAATGTGGATCTGGAGGCTCCAACGCTTCCTCAGAACCGGAGGGCACAACATGATGCCCATCTTTTCCACCGGAGACCTGTCGGCCTTACTGGGTTCAGTACTACCTATAATTCTGGAAAACAGATCTACAACACTTTCTTTTTATGTAAAGAATAATCTCTGTCAGGAATGTTATTTTCTTGAAAATTACCAAAGTTCCGCCCAAGAAAGATTTTAGTTAACAATCTTAGTCTTTCCTCCCTCCTTCCTTCCTTTCTCAAGTCCAGAAAATTCACATCCTACTTCCCAAGCATTTTCTAAGCAAAGGGATCTACAAAGTTGAGTTATCTGAAGCTGTGGTGCTCACAACCTTGGTAGAGAAGATTCTGAGTAAAGGAGGAACAAAAGCTCTTTTCTTTTTCTAGGGGGAAATTACTTTAACTTTCTAGCTCTGTTCCCCTTGATATCTGGTAAAGGTGGGGTATCAGCTACCAAGGATCACCACTTGTGGTAAAAATGAACCCTGGTTGGTGAATTACTGGGAGGTCTGTGGCCAGGATGCTGGGTACATGATGAGAAGTCTTGGCTTTGGGCTTCTGAGAGGAGACACTAGAAACTGAGTGTGGCCTTCCTTGTATGTCATGGGCTATTTATAGGAACAATATCGTTCCTAATAGCCCAGGGCTTTTAAGGCAAAGGGACTGTTCTACCCACTCACATGGCTCTTTCTTGTACAACTGACGTGTCATTTGGGCACTGAGGGGAAAGAAGAGGAAAAGAAAATAGTCCAGGGGCTGGTGAACACCCTCGCTAAAGAAATATAGCCGATATTGGCCTACTGGTACACTATTATACTCTTCTCCTCCTAATTACTACTAATAGTTCTAGGAGTTCAACTGACCAGCAATTGAACCTACGACCACTGACGGGGGTGTCGTAAGATTTATGCATGTAATTAACCAAGTACTAAGGTCCATGATAATCAAGGTTTATGTCCAAAGTTATAGGAATTTCTGCTCTAAGGGTTCTGGCTGGAAGTCAGTGTTTGCGAAAATGCTTGGTATGCAATCTAAACAACTTTCTCCTCCTTACACCTGAATTGATTTTCCTATAATTTTGCAGCATCATAATTAAAAGGAATTTTCATAATTAGAACTCACCAAAGCATGAAATATGAAGTATATACTGAGTGTATATGCTGAGAGACTGGAGAAAGATCTATAAAGATAATGAAAGAAATAATGGCCTGTATCAAATTATAAATATTTTGATTTTCTTGTGGTCTATTTCTTTCCATACAGATTTCTTTTCTCCAAATGTATACTGAAAACCACCTTGTTCGTACAATTCTAAAGTAGACAGGAGACCCAAATGCTAGAATGTGCTCTAGACAATATTTCAACTTTACATACTCCTATTTATATATGTAAACTTCCATTTTTACTAATATTCTTATAATGACCTAGTTAACTAGACATGAGACTATTCCCATGTACTGGCCCGTAATTAATTAACTTTTCTGAATCATTCGTTCGGCAAATATTTATTGAGTACCTACCTCATGCTGAGGAATGAATTAGTCACTAAGGATTCAATAGTGAGAAAAATAGACGGGATATAATGTAGTTTCAATGAATTCCACTGGTCTGGAAATCCTGAGTAAGAGGCAGTAATTTACAAGTCTCTGTTCATTTAGCAGTAATCAATTTAATAGTTCTGCTTCTATTTGTTTTTGCTAAACTATTCAGGTAAAGATATCATTCAATAACTAGACACTGTAAAACGGGCTAAAAATATTTGCTGTTTTGCTCAAAATCTGTTCATGACTAACTGAGAGCAAAAGGTGATATTGTAAGCGTTTGGCTTCACTTGGCTTCCAAGACTGCTTCCAGATCAGAGACAAACTGCCAAAACACTTCCGAAGACTTGAGTCTTACTTTGCAGGGACGAAGGATCTAAAAGAAGTGCCTATTACGTAATCCTATTTGTCTGAAATACAGGTAAACTGTGGCTACAGCATGAGGACCTAAGGGCTCCCTTGGTGTTCCTTCTTGCAACATACTCAGGGTCTGAGAAGTTTGGTGGCGCTTGGTCCCAGGGTCCCTTGGCACTCGGAGAAACGGGTCCTGAAGTAGAGATAAGTAGCTCACACACCTTATAATCCCTGAGCTGCCATCGTTTCAGCTCAGCTCCACTGCACCCTTCCATTTACTGATAGCTGCTCCTGGTTTTCTACGCAGAGCTCACCAGAGTCATCTCCTTACACGTTGGAAGGTTCTCAAAATTATGGAAGTGCAAAACCAACGATGAAGGAATGCCTCCCTCCAAAGCGTAGATTTATCACAGCCCTAATTATCGCTTTAACATTTTAACATATACATATTTTACTCGGGCATGACACCAAAAATGGGTTTTATTATGATGGTGTTTGCATGAGTATGCGAGCAGGGGTTGGCCAACATCTGTAATGGGCCAAGTAGTAAATATTCCAGGCTTTACAGGGCCAAATACAGACTCTGTCACATAACCCTTCGCCCCATTTTTTTAATCCTTTGAAAAAATTTAAAAAATTCGTCAAGTCACCGGGCAGATCTGACCTGCAGTCAGTAGTTTACCAACTTGTGGTTTCTCGGCATGAAGGGTAAATAAAGTCACAGCTATTTATGACTTCTTGGGAACCAAGAAACATATGCTTCGACCTTTTCTAACTCCACTTTCTTTGAGTTGATATTCATACTGAATGCTGTTTTATGTAAATTGATCACCTCAACAAAGGTAACGTATCCTTCATAGCCACTGGTGTAATCACTTCCATTTGAAAGAATGCTTAATACGATGTGCAACTGAAACATCAAATCAGGGGCACCTGGGTAGCTCAGTCGGCTAAGCGTCTGACTCGATTTCAGCTCAGGTCATGATCTCAGGGTCATAAGATCGAGCCCCGCACCAGGCTCCAAGGAGCCTGCTTAAGATTCGCTCTCTCTCCTGCTTGCTCTGCCCCTCCCCAACCCTGTTCGTGCGCACACACATGCTCTAAAAACAAACCAACATCAAATCAATAAAGGTGATAAGGATCACTTATTAATTATTAATAATTATTCGTTTTCCTTGTCTAGGTTCACATATTTAATTTGCTCTCTCCAGTCCTCTTGTACACATTAAATGTACCTTTATCCACATATTATAGGTAAGGAAACAGAAATTTTTATGGGTTAAGTGATTTCACCAAGGTAATACAGCCAACTTACTGCCAAACAACATGAACCCAAATCTCCCGACGCCAAGTCCCAGTGTTTCCGCAACAGTGAACGCGCAAGGTGTTTACAGAAGGACATGCACGTGTCCTCCGGCACGCATATACTTAGCAGGGCTGAACAAAATTATGAGGACTTGAGACCTTTCGTGAGGGGAAGCCTCAGAAGTTGCATCTTTGAAGCTATTTGGATCACTGCCCACGAGTTCCTCTTTTTTTTTTTTTAAGGGTATCATAATTATTAGGTTTCCTAACTAAACAAGTAAAAAAGATACTCACGAATGATCCCATCACTAATGAAACTACTGCCGACTCAAGCATCCCTATCCTCTTCCAGTGCCAGAATTTTCTATCTCTGCGTAAACACAAAATGCAAACAAACAATACAAGGCAAATCAAGCAAATCAATTGCCTAATGAACTTTCAAACGGCACAGGATTTCATGCAATCAGTGAATTTCAGAACAGAGTTAATCACACTGAAAGCTGTGTTGAAGAAGAATCCAGAAGACCGAGATTTAGTAAAAATGGAACAAGGCTGGCAACGTGACAGTGGCTTTAAATGAGAATGATTTGTCAATAAAATGATTCCAAATGGCCCTTAGAAAACTGATAAAAATTTTTATAAACTGAGTCTGTTTACGACGCTACTAAAATTCAAATTTCGTAATATTACACAAAAACTACAACTTTAAACATGATTCATTTTTGTTTGGTGTAAGAATGGCTACAGCTACATGTGCTGTTGGATAATAAACATGTATTTTCATCATTTGGGTTTTATTGTTTAAAATAAAACACCATTTTCATCGCTCAATACGAGACTCTGGCCTCAATTTGAGTGGATTCATTTTTAATGTTTTCTCCTCCCAGCCCCCATTTGTCTCTGTAATGAGTCCCTCCCTGCATTGCTTCTCCAATGCAGGAAAGCTGTGGATTAAGTAAGAGACTAAGGACTGGCTCCCCTCTCTTGGGAGAGCAGAAGAAGCCCCCGAAGTTACAGAGTCCCTGTGGTATCCGGTTTCGCTTGCAATCTTGGACTTCAATGTATATTCTAGGCGGGTTCCCTTCTACACCCTAAATACTTCTTTCTCAAGACACTGGAACACACAAGCTGTTTATACCATAACAGTTATCACGGTGATATCCCCCCATGAATACAATGTGATAACAGAAAATGTCAGGCCCTCAACCGCATGTCCAGCATCCGGACAATTTCCCCTGCAGTATTCGTGCAGTTTCGCAAGCCTCGGATAAGGATTGTATTGCCTTAGATCGACACATTACTTGCTTTGGCTAGGTGTGAGACCACACTTAGAGACCCAGGGGCAGCCCATGGCTGGAAGCCATTACGTCTGGTTTCCTTTATTAAATTTAGACTTTGGGACATAGAGAAACTCCTTCTTACGTCCCAAGAGAAGTGTGCTCATAGAACCACGCTGGGTGATGTTTAAGAGCTGGAGTCACGTTCCTTCTCGATCTAGTATCTAAACATCTTAAAATATAGAAGAAAATATCATGGGTTAAAGTTTTATTTTAGCCTTCACACTGATTCAACTTTCCAGGCTCCAAAAAACAAGACAAAGTATTGTATTGTATTGTATTGATATGCAAACATTTTATGTGAAAGCTTTTGTTATAATATTCTTCCCTATCTTCCTCATGGAAAAGTTCCAGAAACTGTAGTCATTATAGGCGACAACTGCTCAGAAATGGAGAGTCCTGATGGCAAAATTAACTGACCTTCTCTCGTAAGTGAGGATTTTGTAAATTGTCCCCCACACGCTTCCTCTAACAACAGGATTTTGTTTTTGTTTTTGTTTCCCTTCAGGTCTCAGATCACTGAGAACACCGAACTGTTTCTAACATTTTGACCACTTTCCCGTTCGGTGCCCATCTCTGGAACAGCAGGTGGACAACCCGGAAGGCAATCGCAGGCCAGTTAAATCACAATGAAGTAAGGAGCTTTGTGAAGGGCGGAAAAGAGATTTACATTGATAGCCGGAAGAGGCACCAGTGGACATTGCATGTGTCTGATAACTGTCAGTCAATATCTCAGACAATCATGAAATTGTGTCCTTTTCAAAGGAAGAAAAGCAAAATGACTTGGCAAACATTTTCTTTTCCTCTCCCTCTGCCACTTTAAGATGGAAGAATTCTGGATCCTTGCTGTTAACCAAATGGCATTTACAGCTCTCAGTTGGCATAGGGCAGCTGAGAATCTAAAATGAGGAATGCTTATTCCATTTTTATTTCCATGGAAACGAGTCACCAACTGGTGAAAACAAGGTAGATCAAATTTTTGAACAAGAATGTTGAAATAATCACTCTTTCAAAACTTTTCTCTTGCATCAGGACAAAGAGCATAGTTTAAGCTCGGGAACACACGGAGATGTCTGGGTGGGTAAGCAATTCACCACTGGTTTGTTGTTGCAACTTTTCCAGCATCGCAGGAATTAGGTGTTTGTATGTGTGTGTTTGGTCACATCTTTGGAGGATGAATTGCTATAAACCCAATAAATGAATAAGAAAATGTGAAAATTAAATGAGTTTTTAGGGGTGTTGACTGAGAAAAGCTTGGAGGGATCTACTAACCCCAACAGGGCCTTTCGAAATCTATGATCGCGTTCCTCTTCTACCCTCTTGTGCCCAACACATGAGGCAGGACGTGGAGATTTACAGAGACGAGTGTACTGTAGTTGGTTTTCTCGACGAGCTTTAGAAGGCGTATTCCATTTTTTTGGAACTCTGCCACGAAAAATCTGACTCTGAAAAGACCACTGAGACAGCCAACGGTCACAGAGCAGAGATGATCTCCGTAACTCGTGGGTCCATGTAATCCTTCCAGGAGAATTTCAGACCCGTGTCCTCCTCTGCCAGAAAAAATCCAGATTCTACTCCCACTGTTTGCCCATGGAGAATATAAATGTTCTAAGTTGGGTGGAAATAATTTCCCCAGACAAGTACCAGGACGAAAAGTGTCGATGATTCATTTGACTTGCAGCTCTGTCACTAGGCATTCCTGGTGACAAAATCCCCACATTAGCTCTAATACCATCAGTTAGTACGTAGGTTCGTAGGGCCCATGGTATCCTGAACGTTCAGAATGCATTATCTCCAATTCCCACAGCAAACTACAAGTAGCTCATTTTGTCTCCATTTTACATGCAGAAGACAATTAGGTCTCCCAGTGGCCAGAAGACTTGCCCCAAGTTATCCCTACAATCATTGAGCTTATTTACCTGTAGCAGACTTCGATGTTGATAATCCTCCCGTCCAGACACACTTCCCTATTTCTAGCTTGCAACCCCAATTAAAAAATATCGCCATGTCTATTTCTAATCTCATTAATTCTAATCTCCTCATATTAGAAGATAAATATATGCAGAAATGCCTGACCTCAACCACTGCTATTTTTCGAGTATGCACAACTCATTCATGATTATTATTATTTCTAAGTTTTCAGGTAACATCTAGATCTGAAGTTGTTCCTTAAGTGGTTCAATTATTTCTGATTTCTTTCCTACTTATGCTAAATATTTAGGAGGTTTGACCTTAATTTTTAAGATCAACGTTACAGCTAATAAGAACACAATTATAATAAGAAAAGTAGGGGTGTGTGTGGGGGGTGTGTGTGTGTGTGTGTCGGTAAGGAGACAGAGGAAGAGACTGATTTTCACTAAATTTCAAATATCTCAAGGAATTATCTCAAAAGTTTTACTAATCAGTAATTATATGTGTATGGTCCATTTTCACCTTTTCATCCTAAAATTACTTAGTGAAAATGTTTTCTAAAGGTTCTACTACTTGATTTACCTCCTTTTTTTCATGAAAGGCCTGCACACAACACCTGAAAGAAAATTAAAACCTAAAGCAAAGTTTAATTAATTCATAATTTCCTTTCTGTTGGCCAAGAATAAGAATCAGCTGATGTGAATGAACACAGCCCCAGGTCACCTGCAATATTTTATTTCCATGCAAACCACACTCTGTTTTTCAAGTCTCAACAGAAGCTTCTTGATTTTAGCCGCAGCAAATACTTGTAACAAGTACTTGGTAGAAAGTTGGGTTTTTTTTTTCCCTGTTACTGAAACGATTAGTTATTTATAGTTATTTAAAACAGAGAGAAACAAACCCAAAAAAGGGCAGGGCAATTCTGCCCAATAATTTGGATTCTAAGAAAAAGAACATATTCAATTTCATTGAAAACTTTATATCTGACACTGCTTTTAAATTCTTCATCCATAAAATCTGGTATTTTACATTTCTTGGTCTCTTCTGCTTCCCTGTTGTCTCAAGTGAAAAGAGGGCGGTGATGCCGCCACAGAGCAGGGATGTAGCGAGCCTCAGCTTCCAACTGGGTTACATTGGTAGTAACCACAGCGCCCACCAAGATTACACCTTCCGTTTAACAACCGATAAGCCTGGTAGAATGATAACAACATACCCACTTATGGAGTGCCCACTCTTCACCAGTCTCCGGTACAAATGAAGCATGCTATTTCCAGAGAGCTGTAAAAAGATTAGTTAAAACTAGAGCGCAGGGCAGTGTTAGGTGGTGAGGCTAAGAGACAACGGATCTATTATAAATTCTTTGTACACACCTAAAGACCTGGTCATAAAGGGTTTGAAGGTAGAGGAAAAACGTGTTCAGATTTGAGTTTTAGATAAAAGAGAGGCTCTAGGGAAAATAAGAAATTTGTGGATTTTCCTTTTAACAAAAAAGAAAACAAGAAGATGCCTTTTATCCCAAAGCTTGTAAGGTGCTCTCTAATACTGAGACACGGCCATTACAGACATTCTCTCACTAATGACTACTGCCTTCGATCAGTCCTTTTCCAAGGCCAGGTCAAATGCTACCACCTCTGGAAGCCTTCCCTACAATGTGTGCCTATCTCCAGGGACAACCCTTCCAAACCCATTCCTCTGGCTTATAGCACTGGCTTACCATGGTTTGTTTTGTATAAATAGAACTTTTTACTTCAAATATAATCTTCGGAGAAATCCAACCATCCAAAATAGATTTTAGTGTGGATTTTAAAAAGGGGTGTCACTTAGTTGAGGAAAAGAGGGCTCTAGTCATTCCATATAGTGACCTGAGTGACACTTGGGCCATCTGAGAGATCCATCGACAGACTCTAGGGTTCCATGAAATACTTTTGGAAAACCAATGGCCTCCAGCTCACATCCTGACTACTGGTTTACCTGTTACACCTTATCAGTTAAGTGATGGGTCTATGTTCAAGGTCCACATACTGTAACTGTATCACTAGTTTTAGAAATAACCAAAGCAAAATGCTATTTTCCCGGTAGGTATCCAAAAAGTCTTTTCTGAATGAAACTATATGCCACAAAATAAGCACTAAATTCTCATCAATTAACTGCATTTACATGAATTAAAAAGTGTCTATTGTTTATGAATACTATATTAAAAAAAAAGAACATCTAGTACTGTGCTCCAAATTAGAGTATATTATAGGATACAGAAAGCATGAGTTTGGAAGCCAGACTCCGTTTCATAAGTTATGCGAATCCGCCTTGAATTCTACTTTCTTCCTCTGGAAAGACGGGGCAAAAATGAAATTTAATTACAGCTTCTTTACTGTAACGGGCTGAGTGAAGCAGAAAAGTCGTTTATTAAGAGGATATTGGGAAGCTCAGAATTGTTAGGAACACAAAATAACCAAGATGGAGCCTAAGAGTGAAGAAAAACTCAGCTGCTCTGCTCAGAGAGTGAGGGGGACAGGGAAGAGAACCCAGGCAAGTGACTGAGAGCTTGCCTGGCCTTTAGGTCACTAGCCTACACAACTGATTTAGATTCCAGATCCCTTGGCCCTAGCCTGGAGCAAGGGAGGGTGAGCAAGTTAATAGCATCCGCCACTTCCAGCCACCATACTAGGAAATAGTCTTTGCTCTCCACTGAGACAGAGAATTTTTCATACATAAAGAATTCAGATACTAGGGTACCAAAACAATTACCTACTACCTCTCTGACATGAAATTTTATATATTCAAGTGAGCATATGTGTAGACATGCTTTGTGAATTGTAAAGTTCTAGATAAGTAATTATTTTTAGTAGGCGGCTTCTCTGTATTTGAGAGGATGAGGTTTGAGATGACTTGGAAGGATTAATGCCATTCCAGGGAACCAGAAAACCTGCTCTTTTTTCTCATTCTTTCATGGAAAACATATAGTGACCCCACTGAACTTGATTTAGACTTTGCTGAATTTCTAGCCCAAGGCGAAACCAGTCAAGGGTTTCTAGGGAGACGAAGTTGTTCTCTGAAGCCCCCACCCAAATCATGTACCAAACTTCTCAAAGCTATAGGACTGCTCACAAGAAGCCAAATAAGCAGCTTGTTCTACGATAATCTTAAAATTATTATAACAACAACTTTTCCAGTATGAACCACATGTAGTGTTCGTCCCTGTCTCTGCATAGGCACAGTTCGATAGGCTACTGCTCAAAACATCCTCTCAGTGTATAAAAGGACTAATCAATTTCATTAAACAACTTATCTAGCAAGCAGTTACTTGGACCTCCCTCCCCATATACATTTTCCTGTTTCACTCCAAATATACACCTTGGAAATCTAAGTGTGTTATATTCATACAGATTTCAGAAACCCATAAACCTTGTAAGAAAGTCAGGTGAATTTAATATATGAGTACCGTCCTTCACAAAGTTAACTTTCTTAGCATAAGAAGAAATATCTCCCTAATCAAAGACACAGATAAAGCCTAACAAAGTTGTTTTTTTTTTTCCCAGCAGAATGGATTAAACATGAGTCAGTATCCCCTATAACGGAAATAAGTTGTACAATGGGGATTCTAACAGAAGCTCATAGAAACACAATGAGAAAGTTGGATGATGATAAATGGAATCAACTGTTGCAAAATAGTACGCATAATCATAAAACACGAAAGAATGAACATCCACGTAATTTGTAATGGCTTACCTGAATACCTTCTCACTGCATTTGGGCTACAGAGATTTCAACAAATTTGAATGAACACTCCTATAAACAGACCAGTGGACGGGCTCTTGATCCATACCACCATGCTGTGGAGCTGGGTTCCATTATGATAATGCCACTAATATTACTCCCCATAAGGGGCCAAACAATTTGATATAGATTCAACCCAGAGAAGAGTTAAGCCACAGCGGCTGTGGCATCTCTGTAGTGGGAAATACTACAGTCACAACAGGGGCCTCTACTGCCCCAAGAATGGTATGCCCCAAAGTGTGGATGACAGGCAAATACGGTTGTTAGTGGAGCTGCTCCTGAGACTGCCCCTCACTTGAGGACCCCATTGGTCTCCATTTGAGTTCAATTTCAACAAAGTTGAGGCCTCGGATTCTTTGATCTTCTCAACTCGAACCCCCGTTCCTTCTCAGATGCGCCATTGCCCCATCCCCCATATTCCCTACAGGAGGCATGAAATGGATGGACAAGAAATAGAAAAAAACAAAAACAACTGTTTTCACTGCATACATTTGCCACTCCTTTGAAAGCATCAAAGAGCCCTGTTCTGTTATGAAGAAAAATAAATTTTACGGAAGAGTTTGATGTTCAATAAAATTAACAACAAGGGTTGCAATTAAGGTGGCTGAACAACTTAAGTTCTAGTGAAATCATCTCTAGTACAAATTATGTAAATGGTGCCCAGACTGGGGCCATTGCTGGGGGCAGGTGTGTGACTCTTCTGCATGGTGACAGCAGTGCCTACGGGAAGACCAAAGTCTTATCAGGACAGTGAAAAAGAAGGGGATCTGTAATAACCTGATACAGGCAGGGCTGCAGGATTGGGGGGCGGGGATGAGTCTCTATTTGGTAATGGGGCTGGGGGTGGGAGGGGTTGTGACCCTGTGAGGATAAACTTCAGAAGGAGCAAAACCAACCAAGAGCAAAAAGGTCAGACAAAATCTCTAGCAGTCAGCTAATCTCAGCCCAGGGTGTCACCACAAGGTATTTTCTCGGCAATTCATGCAAATTCAAACGCATTTACTAGCATATGTAAATTATATGCAGATGGTTCGGGGATATCTAAAAATAGGAAGAGGTAAGCTCTCCTAACAAAGGTCAGTCTTTTTTAAAATTCATGAGATGGCAGCTCGTGATGAGAACATGCTGCAGAGAAAGTGGGGATTCAGGGGAATTGGCTGGAAAATCTCCAGTAGTCAACTGGTCTTCTTAATTTCTTCAAGCTATTTTAGGTGCAAAATAATTCACCACAATTCCCCAAAGCAGGACACATCCTCGAGACCCCACACCCTTCTCAGGGTGGGAGAAGGCTTCTGATGTACTTGGGCTGGGTCTTTCCCTCCTACAGAGAACCTTGCACTGCCCACATTTCCAGAACACTCTCTGAGGCTGTCATTTAAATACAAAAATATTGGGAAAATGTCTGTTAGTTATGTGATTCCAACCTCAAAGAGTCCTTATCTCCACAGAGAGAGAGAGGTGAAAATTAACTCCTGCCTTCTGTGAATTAGACTAAGGCTTTACCTTATTTATTAGTACCACCTTAATAATAATATTAGTAACATCCATACCTCTGACAATTATATATAATTTCCTAAAACATTTATTGACACTATAACCAACTGGTTCTTACTCAATTTTCTTTTAAAGCTATTAATACACACTAGAATTGTTTGAGAAAAGACTCTAGCTGTGTCTTCCCCATGCCAACCCCTGATCAGAACATACCTGAAGCCTTCCTTTTTTTCTTTCCCCTTCCTTTTCTTCCTTCCTTCCTTTCCTTTCCTTCCTCTCTTCCTTTCTCAGTGATAAAGCTTTCCCAGTCATGTGTCTGCCCTTGGGCCTCTTCACGTGATGGTAGCTGGGTCCCTTTCCATAGCAAGCTCTGAATAAATAGCCTTTAGATTCATTCGGGTGCCCTTCATTTCCTTCCATAGAACAAATACCATCGTGAAGTCAGAACCTATACAATCGTTTTCTCTAATCGACGATCTCTGTTACTTGTTCAGAGTTACCTGTACACAAGGTGTTGGTGACCTCTGCAGCCCAATCCCCGCTCTGTGGAGAATTAGGGCTCAGGGCACCAGCACCTGGAACAGCCAAGCTACTGAATATTTACTAAACACAGTAGTGCAGCATCCGGTGATTACAGTTTTCCCAAGGGAGTAAAGTTACCGAAGCATGAGCTCAACACAGGAATTAATTTCTCATCTACTTGACCACAGATTAATTTAGCTGCGCAGGTAAATGGATCCTGCAGAATAAATGAATAAATGAGCTCCAATTTTGACTGTCACTCGGTGACATGAGGCATTTTACTCCCCCTTTCTCAACTTGCGCTCTGCGTGTGGGCTGCTGTGAGCGGTAATTGCCAAAGTATCCAGATGTGCTAATTTTATTAGCAGTTGCTTACACCACATTCAAATATAGCCAAGTAGCAACCCCACAGACTTACGGATTTTTTTGGTTAAGTCGGCCAGGGACATGGATACTGATGTGACAAGGGAGGCTCTGGTAAGGATGCTTCTCCAGGTCCACAGATAACAGTGAACAAGGCTGGGGCGGGTACACAGGTCTCATCCAAAAGCAGGATTTTTTTTTTTTTCTCTATCACCTTGCCTTCTTTAGTGACCTGTTTTATGAGAACTAATCAAATATATTCTGACCTAAAAGATCTATTTTCTGCCTTGCCACCTTTTATTGAGGATTGTAATTGAAACGCACACCTACTGCTGATATTAAACACACAACAGTCTTCCGCTGTAATTAACCGAACTGCTCAAACGTAACAATTATGACGTCCCTTTCAGCTAGTAAAAAAAAAAAAAAAAAAAGAAAAGAAATTCTAACTTTAGTCCCTTAACTTAGAAAGCATTTGATCCGACTAGGAAGACAACCAATATTTAAATAATAGCCAGTTAATATTAAAATGAACAATTAGGGGCGCCTGGGTGGCTCAGTCGTTAAGCATCTGCCTTCGGCTCAGGGCGGGATCCTAGGGTCCTGGGATCGAGCCCCGCATCGGGCTCCCTGCTCCGCTGGGAGCCTGCTTCTTCCTCTCCCACTCCCCCTGCTTGTGTTCCCTCTCTCGCTGGCTGTCTCTTTGTCAAATAAATTTATTATATGAGCAATTAGCCAGTCTGCAGCTTGATCATATTTTCAGCCTATTCTTCTAGTATCTATACAGGGAGTGAGGTAAGCACAATGTGGCTCTTTCTCTCCTGAGTTTGCCTTCTTTTTCAGCATCTAACATGAGTGTCCATTGGCTGAACGCACTTGAACGGTCTTGGATGCCTTCTCTACAGCTCTGAATAATACACTTAATGACCGCTCACAGTGACCTCTCAAGGTCTTCATGCTCTAAATTTTATGTATTTCAGGGTATAAAGAAAGAAGAGAAAACAGAAAGATCCAACGTGGAGGTTAGAGGAGAAGAGAAGAGAAAGATAAATAAATACACCTGTCTGGAAACCCTGCTCAAATTCTTAATCCATTATTTAAAAAGGATACTTATCTTTCCCTTACTGCAATTTCCATCTGCTTTAGAGGCCTCAGGAATTTGTGAGTTTGTTTTTTAAATAAGAAATTTAAATTGAAGCAACTATCAATTATTCATGTCAATAGAGCACTGGGTTCGCATAAATTATACCCAAACCTCATTTTAACCTATAGCATCAATCAGCCCCTTTATTGAAACGGTTACTGAGAACCCCAAGAGACCATGTCCCCAAATCCTGAGGAGAACACACTGAAATCGACAAAGAACAAAGGGGCCTGAAGATTGCATTATCATGATTCTAATCCCTAGAATAATTAATGCATTGTTTTATATAAATGAATACTTGTACTTCAAGTGACAGGTATACAGGAATTCTAGATTAGGTAACTATTTTTTGTATTTATCAGTTCTCATTAAAAAATACACAGCCCTTTACACAACTCCTATGAATCTAGTTATTTTCTTTCTTGGAAGTGTCTGGACATTTTTTCTGTTAGTCTACCAAAGATACCAGGCTAAAAAACTAACATACTTATATCAATCAGGGCTGATCAGGAGACATTGGACTTTTTTATCCTGGGTAACATGAGACAAATTTATTCAAGGGACTTAACATAAAGATGCAGGCAGGCTTTGGGGGAAACCGATAGGGAGCAGTGTGCTGTTCTGAACTAGAAGCACTGGAAAACCCCTAGATCTAAGGAATTGTGGGGAAAGAGCGGTTGTTGATGCCCGTAAAGGAGAGCCCTCCGGAAGTCAGCCTTAGGGCCACCTGACAGCAATATCTTGTTCAGGTGCCCAGCTAGTCCCCAGTGGTCCAGGAAGGAGGGGGCAGAGAATAAATACTCCTTCTTCACTCTTCAGTATCTCAGTGATCTCCTGCTTGAGCCTTCCATTGGTCAAACGCAAGGGGAAGACAGAGTGCAACGGAGTCTATTAATACAGTCCTTAGGGGTCACGTTTTCGGGATATGTAACAGGGAGGAGGGTCAGAAAAAAAAAAAAAAAA
>NW_024426008.1:12554206-12674070 GCF_017311325.1 Ursus maritimus
AAAAAAAAAAAAAAAAAAGATATTCAGCACAAAATCCAGTATGTATAGCACCTTTTTAATCGTTACTATTTTGGGATACATTTTGCTAATTCCTCTATGTGAGCAATCAAGGCTGATAGTCCTCTAATTACTGTAAGACCAAACAGACATTTTATACCCAAAACTAAACTGGAAATCTTCTCAGTATCTCTTCTTGCCTCTCTATTCTCTACCTTGGTCAATGCGACCCTGTCTACAACAGGAAGGGTTTTATACAAGAAGGAAACTCACAGGTGCTTTGAAAACTCACAGGAGGGTATCCAGCTCAGATGAAGGAGGTGAGAGAAGGCATCATAGGAGAAGCGACAGGAGTGGAAGGGGGAGAAGGGATCGCACAGGTGCAGACAGTGGAAGGTTGTATAATTGCAGTGCATTAAGGGAACTCCACAAGGCCCGCAAGGCTGATAAATAAAGTGGGAGAGGAGGGGACACAAGGGGCAGCGCAGGCTTAATGATGAGGGACGAGTGGGGGACAGGGCGTCTTGTACTTTCAACAAAATGTCAAGACATTAAAGGATGTTTTTATTTTGGTTCAGAAATATCACTCGGGCAGCAGGATGGGGCGAACCTGGAGACAGGGAAACCATTTCGGGAATTTTACGAGGAAGCAGGTGGGAGAAGGGACAAATCAACAGAGAGCTGGAGTGGAGGCTGGACAGGGGTGTGTGCGTCTTGGGTAGGCTACTAAAGAGGGGGACTAACATGCTGAGGAAGGCAGGGCTTGTGACCAAGGGTTGGTGAGGGATGGCTGCTTTCCGGGCTGAGAGAGGCCTTTTCCTGCTGTATTTCAACTTTGTGTGAGGCCCCAGACCCCAGCCACTTTGCAGAATCTGGAAGATGGGTCAACATGTTACTTATCTCAAAGTATTACATCATGACCCCACATGACAGAAACAGATTTTCTAAAATATGTGTTGGATGTTCTTTCCCGGACATAGAATATATACCTGTATGTGAAAAGGGTCAGATATTTTTCACAACTATCTGCTCTAGATACATTAAGCCTCTAGCACGTACAATTGTCGTCAATGCCACATGAATTTGATACCCACTGATGAAATAAGTACTGTGTAGTCTACCCTAGTGCTGTTTTGCAAAAGGACCAGAGGAAAAATGTTGGAAAAATAAATCGGCCACTAATACTGGCCCTGCTTGTCTTTGGCAGATTTTTTTTTTTAACTTTTTAGTTATAGGATAATTTTATCTGAAGTGCTTGACAAATCCTGGGTATAAAGAAATAAGACTTCCATGGAAAAATGGTTATTCAGGTCCTCTATTTTTTTAATTCCATTAGTTGGTTTTTTGGTGTTGAGTTGTAAAAGTTCTTTGTATTTTTTATTATATTTACCCCTTATTGGATATAACATTTGCAAGTATCTTCTCCCATTAAATAGGTTGCCTTTTTGTTTTGTTGATGGTTTCCTTTGCTATGCAAAACTTTTTATTTTGGGATAGTCCCAATAGTTTAATTTTGCTTTTGTTTCCCTTGCCTCGGGAGACATACCTAGGAAAAATGTCACTATGGCCAATGTCAGAGAAATTACTGTTTATGTTTTTGTCTAGGATTTTTATGGTTTCAGGTTCCACATGTGGGTCCATTTTGAGTTTATTTTTGTGTTTCATTCTTTTGCATGTAGCTGTCCAGTTTCCCCACTACCATTTGTCGAAAAGACTGTCTTTTTCCCACTGTATATTCTTGCCTCCTACGCCATAGGTTAATTGACCATAAAAGCATGGGTTTATTTCTGGGCTCTCTGTTCTGTTCCACTGATCTATGTGTCTGTGTTTGTGCCAGTACCATACTGTTTTGATGACTACAGCTTTGCAGTAAATCTTGAAATCTGGGATTGTGATACCTCCAGCTTTGTTCTTTTTCAAGAATGCTTTGGCTCTTTGGTTTTTTTTGTTGTTGTTGTTATTGTTTGTTTGTTTTTGTAGTTCCATACAAATTTTAGGATTACTTGTTTCAGGTCTGTGACAAATGCTGGTACTTTGATAGGGATGGCACTAAATCTACAGATTGCTTTGAGAAGACATACATATGGCCAAAAGACACATGAAAATATGCTCACCATCACAAATCATTGAGGAAATACAAATTAAAACCACAATGAAATATCACTTTATACCTGTCAGGATGGAGAAAATACAAAAGACAAGAAATACCAAGTGTTGGCGAGGATGTGGAGAAACAGGAACCCTTGTGCACTACCGGTGAGAATGCAAACTGGTGCAGCCGCTATGGAACACAGTATGGAGAGTCCTCAAAAAATTAAAAATAGAATTACTACATGATCCAGAATAGAATTACTACATGAGCCAGTAATTGCACTACTGGGTATCTACCCAAAGAAAATGAAAATACTAATTCGAAAAGATACATGTGCCTACGTTTATTGAAGCATTATTTACAATAGCAAGATATGGAAGCAGCCCAAGAGTCCACTGATAGATGAAGATGTGACACACACACACACACACACACGCACGCACGCACACACAGGAATATTATTCATGCATAAAAAAGAATGAAATCTTACTATTTGCAACAACTTACATGGACCTGGAGGGTATTATGTTAAGTGCAATAAGTCAGAGGAAGAAAAATACCCTGTGATTTCACTCAAGTGGAATTTAAGAAACAAAAGAAGAAAAAAAGAGACAAAAAAACAGACTTGTAAACAAAGAGAACTAACTGGTGGTTGCCAAAGAGAGGTGGGTGGGGGGTGTGTGTGAAATCGATAAAGGGCATTAAAAGTCCACTTCTGATGAGCGCAGAGAAATGTATAGAATTGTTGAATCGTTACAGTGCACACCTGAAACTACTATAACACTATATGTTAATTATACTTGAATAAAAAATTTAAATAAGGCTTCTACCTCTTAAGGAAAGATAAGGTTAAGATAAAGATAAGGTCATAGATCTAAAGGTTGCTTTTTTTTTTTCTCTAGAATTGAGTTAAAATATTTTCTGTATAGTTAGAAAACGCTGGTTACATACACTGGCTTGGCTTTGGCACACTCTCTCCTGAAAACAGTCCTTGCCTGCAGGGATGAGAAAGAGAAAGCCATGCGTACTTTGGTTTCTGCAACATGGCGACATCCTTAAAACCAGAAATGACATGTGCAAGGAGACTAAAGACCCAGGAAAAAATGTGCTTCCATCTACCCCTGCTTAAATCTTCCTGAAAATCGTTATCAGAAAGAAAAATGAAAAAAATTAATTCCTTTTGAAAAATGAGCCTTTAACCTATGGATTGGTTCATTTTTAAAAGGAATTAGATTCTGGGCCCACATATCACCCATTCAAGAGATACTGTGTGCTCTCACCTCCCACGAAATATGTCGCTATGACTTCTAAATGGAGGGAGCATTTAACAAGAAGCAACCTAGGGAAGGGAAGTCTAACTCAGACATAAATAATTCATTTATCAGAAATAGGAGTAGTGGTATGAAATGCCAGGAGACTCTTTCATTTGTAGGGAGGCATGTTCTATTTTAAGCCTAGAACAACGCAGTCACCTTTATTCGACAAGCTAATACGAATGGAGGCAACGCTGAAAGGAAGGACAGCTTTTACGGTCTCCTCTGCTAAGGCTATTTCTTTATGCACCTGTTATGGGGATGTGTAAAAGTGACAGAAAAGCAGTTCTTATAAATTTTGTACTACTGAGGTGATTTCCATCACCCCAAAGCTTGAGCACGAGAAATGAAATCATGTCGGTCTAAGAGAGATGACTGGCATGGAGCTTGGAGGGTGCTTTCTCTCGTGGCACCTAACCCCAATCAGGCAGCTCGTACCCCCAGTTATTTCATCCCCATATCCTCCAAGCATTTAGCACAGAGCCATTCACAAAGCAGGGTCTCGGCGAGTCCTGGTGGAACGAATGAACAGACGCAGCTGAGCAGGAAATACTGCCAGATACAGTCTGAAGCCTACTGGTCAGATCATACGAAGAGGAGGTTTTCGCACAGTAGAGACCTGAACTGCTTCATCTGACGATGATCAGAAATTTCTCCCCTTCACTGTCTTGCTTCAAACTCAAAGACCTGTGCTCTGCTCGAGGAGATGGGGAAACGGAACTGCAGAAAAGCCGACTTACTGTAGACCGAAGGAGTCCCAGCTCTCACCACCTAAAGCAGCAGAACTGACCGAAACGTCTAACCCTGGAAATTAACAAAGACCTCAAAGTCTTACATTAAACTTGAAATGCTCATAGGCACATATATTTTGAGAGGATTGTGGTTTTTAATGGATTATTTACCAAGAACCAGAAAGAGGAATAGAACACATAATTAAAATAATAGCTGTAATTATAATTAAATTTTCTAGCACCTCATATGCAGTCAGTCGTATGCTTGGTGTTTTGTGTATTTTACTGTTAACCTTTAGAAATATTAATATAATAGTTTTAGAGAGTAAAACAACAATAATGAAAAGGACTGAAGCTCAGAGTACTCGGGCCCAAAGATTATAAAGCTGATTAAGGAGAACCAAAACTAATGGTCGACTCTTCGGAACTACAAACCCGCAGCTCATTTCCTGATGCCAAGTAACTTCTGTTCAAACAGAATTATGTCGCTTAAAGACAGATCCATCAATCACATCTATAATTACGGTCTAATGAGCAGAGAGGATATCTTAACCCCAAATGCCTGAATACATGGCTTGTGTTTGGCCAAGAAAACAATCAGGCGGCACTCCTGAGCGGAGGTAAAGGGCCATCTGTTGCCCCAGGTCATGCTCCTAAAACAGAGGTAGGAATGCTGCCGTGGTACCCCTGGAAATGCCATATCTCACTGTCAAGACTAAAAACGCAAGCAGGTATCTAGCACAATGGCTGTATGCTCCAGTAACCAAACCCGCACCGCACTCGGTGAACCACGGACGGTATCAGAAGGGGTTGCCACAGGACACATCCGAATATGCCTGAGCGAGCAGGGCCATGGCGATACGCCTCGAGAACAGGTCTTGGGGTGAGCCAAGTTTGAAAGGAATCCTCGCGAAGGATACGGTTTTTAAAAGGCAGCCTGTAAAAAGCCATCAAAGCCAATACTCAAAGGGCTGTCTATGTTAAAGCCAGCCTCTGTGGTTAGCAATGTTAGTCACACGTCCCACACGCCCTGGAAAACAGTCACCATCACACCGAGAGTTTCACTGCAGGAACTCGCCACATGTGAATTCAGACAGTACTGCCCACAGGGTACGATACGTGTCTGGTTTCTACCTATAGCCCCTCTTGCCCCTCAATATCCTGCACAAAAAAATACTTTGGGTGTTAACGTGATCTAGTCTTTCCTATAGCTTTCTGTGCCTCTTTGCTCTCTACAGATGTTGATGGAATATATCAAACTGATGGATATAGTATTGTAGAGCTCTCCTATATGCTTGCGCGGAAAACACAAATTTCTTCCGATACCATCGATGTATTAGAGATCAATGTAAGCATAATGTGGAATTTACATGTGTTGATGCACAATTTTGTCCCAGAAACTCTGAGTGAATGTAGAAAACGCGTCGCCATGGGAATACACAAAACCCACACAGCTATACACCCGAGAAGCCCCACGGTCCACACCTGTCCACACCTGCTGCGGCTACTCCCTAATTTTGAGGAGCTTACCTTCCACTTCACAGTAACTGCCAAGTTGCCATGCTTCCAACGGCCACCCGGGGTGGGAGGTGTCCTCCACTCTGCTTAATTTTCCTCTCTCCTCTCAACTGATTATCCTCCCTATTCTTTGTTCTTTTTCAAAATTTTCATCTTTTTCTCTTTTTCTTTCTCTTGCACACAGAGCGGCAGGCACGTGAGTAGGAGCAGAGGTAACGTGCACGCCCTTCCCCAAGCAAATTTCAGGTGTTTTTCAAGATAAACTGGTGCATTTATTATAATTTTACATATTTCTTAACCACTTAACATGGACTAGATACAACTGGGCTATTTTTTTTTAAAATAGGTCTTTACCGGGGCGCCTGGGTGGCTCAGTCGTTAAGCGTCTGCCTTCGGCTCAGGGCGTGATCCCGGCGATCTGGGATCGAGCCCCACATCAGGCTCCTCTGTTGGGAGCCTGCTTCTTCCTCTCCCACTCCCCCTGCTTGTGTTCCCTCTCTCACTGGCTGTCTCTCTCTGTCAAATTAATAAATAAAATCTTTTAAAAAAAAATAGGTCTTTACCATTTTCTGTGCATGCATCGCCGATGAAGTTTTGAGTGCTGAGCTCAAATTTCACTGTCTTGTTACTTGGCGGTTTTAGATTTTGCAGAACGGAAGTGTTTTTAGGAAAGCCTATGCCAAACTATAGCAGAATGGACTGCATGTTGAAATTTATCAGGGGTGACTTTTTGGTATTGAAGCTTCAGGATTCTTCCTCAGTGTTTCAGGCTAGTTCGTAATTTAGGTTAAATATATTAGCTTGGATTGTCTCAAATTATGACCCTTGGTGTGAAATTCACTAGAACTTTAAACAGTGTCATCTGGACAGCGATGGCCAGGGCCGAAAGATAACCATCCAGTTTAATTTAGGTCCCTTTCCTTTTTTGTTTAGAAAGTTCTGAAATATTCTGTCGAAGTCAATTTATATATTAATGCTTTCACCATTGAATCTGATCAGTAACATTTACTGAATTATTAGCAAACAGCATGCTTTCCACAGTAACTTTTTTGAGGCTTCTTTGTAGATGGGTGAAAAGAGGGAAAAAAAAAAAGAAGAAGAAAGAAAACCCATATGCAGTCACAATTATCTAGGTCAGATGGTTTTATCTAAACTTATTGACTTAGTTAACCAAATCACACTTGCTGAGAAATTTTTTCCTAAAGAAAAACACAGGCTGGAAATAGCCCGTAATAAATGGGCAAAACACCTCTCTTTGCTACTTCTGAGATGCCAGACTAAACCATGTAAGTAAAAATCGAAATGATAGCATTTAAATCACAGCATTATCCTGGACGAGCTTTGCAGCAAAAGGAAAAAAGCCGGTGTGATCTAGAGATTAGAAATATCTACTAATCCTTTAAAGAATCTGGGTCATCTTAAGCAAGAAAAGCCCTTCCCATTTACTTTCTGAAGAATGTTAGATATTCCGTGGTACCAAATGGATGTGCATTTTCATCCGCTCTCACAGAAACTACTCTACTAACTGGAGAGTGGAGAAGTCGTTAAATGGGTTTCTACGGCTCTTGAATGTGAAGAAAGGTAATGGGTTCTGTACATGGCGAACCTTCTAGGTAATTCAAGTATATTAGTGGAAAACACAATCCCTCCAGAAGACCAAAGCAGCTAATAAGAAAGCCCCTAGCAGAGACCTCAAGCACAGGGGTCAATGAAATTTGCTGAATTTAACAGAAAAAGTAACTCTTTGGGGGTGCTTTTTTTTTTGCCTTTCCCTTTAGCACCCCACCCCCCAAAATGGATCACAGGTCAATTACTTCGTGAGGGGCAATATTCCCCAGCTGGGCCCTCAAGATATGGAAATGCTGAGTCATTCCCCAGGGTTTTCTCTGCAACCATTCTTACCATGGAGACCACCCCTTTTTATTATCCAGAACCTTCGGTGGAAAGACACCTGGTCCCCTTGGAGCAAATTTACGGATCATTTGTTACCAAGGCTTTCTAAGGAAATAGTTCCCTCAGCAAGAGTAGAAAAACAAAAATCCTTGGCAGCCACAGGCCAGCCACCCCTCAACTGGGCCTTACTTGTTCTCGTTGCTTGCGTCATAACGAGGCATTGGGTCCAGGTCATTCCCATTCACGTCACAGCTTGCCAGAGCGTCCTACGGCCGCAGAGGAGAGAGCAAGAGGAGGAGACAGACGTTTAGTAATTAGCCACTAATCTGAAGGCTCATGCATTCTCAAACACATTTCTGCAAGAGGGTAATTAGATTAAATAGTACATTCACGCTTCGGTGGTGTCAGGGTGCCTTGTTCGGTAATCAGCGCTGTTGTATTTTCCTCCTTGAGGTAAAGAAATACTCTCCAGAGACCAAGGAAGAACCCGGACCATTCTTGCCAACACATTTTCCCTCATCTCTGCAACTGACCTCTCACCCAATTCCTCTGAAGAAGTTCCACCATGACCACCTTTTCGGTGAAGTATTCTTGGACTCTCTGGAAGCAAAGTGATTTATTTTCCAGGGAGTCTCTCTCTATTCCTTCCTTCATTTCTGGAGTGCATAAATTCCTTATAATTCGAAGAGTTTTAAAGATAATTCGCAAATAACTGGCAAGCCAATTAAAAATCAGTATTAGAAATTTATTATATTAGGTATCGTGGTATGTCTATCAGGCAATAGTTGTCTGGTTTTACATGTTGTATCTACTGTAAAATTCAGTAAAAAAAAAAAGTCTGTAATTCAGACTTTTTACTAATACCCAATGACCCTCTGTCCCAACCAAAATAATGAACAAAGTTTTATTATAGGTCAAGGCTTCAAAATGAGACAAAGGCATCTCTGAAGCCAAAGCTGGATCTGTGTGCTTTTAAAAGTGATTGTGAAACATCTCCACATTTCTACATTTCTGCCTTTTGATTTTCTAAATTTCCAAAAAGAAATTACTGGCTTAGATCTTTACTCTAATTTGTATCGCAGTAGGTAGGACTAATTTAGAATGTTTTGTATTTTCCGACGCTTTAGGGTCATTCCTGATTTCAGTTTTAGTGAAAGTCAACGCCGTCTTTGTTTTTTAGCTTTGTCAAAGGCTCTTGTTTCTGAAAATAATGTGCACTGCACAGAGTCTGATGTCCGGAGAAATCATGCAAAACACACAGGACATATAAAGGTGGCGGGTAACTCCCTGCTTCTCCTACAATGGTGGCCCCGCAGCCCCCCCATATTGATCACTAAACCATGAACAGTGTGCATCTCTTCCAACTAATTTTATTTGTAAGGAAACGGAGGCCCAAGACAGGCTAAGTCACTTGGCCAAAGGTATGAAACAAACCAGCCTATGGAACCAAGATTGGAACCCAGGCCACGTGCCCCCCCGACCCCATCCAATGTGCTTTTCTCTACACTTCACCAGCTCCGACAACAGGACAACCGAGAAGCAATGGTACTGCTCACCACACAGATATGTTCTAGAGAATTCTCTTTGAAGGGGGAAGAATGAAAAAGGCAAAGAATGTCATCATAATTAGGTTAAAGCTGTCTGCATTTCATCAGATACAATCCTTGCTGGTGGGAGGGGGGGACAGGAACACCCCATAAAAGCCACACTGTGTATGACCAGAAAGACTTCTCTGCTGGGAGAGAGGTTCCCCACAGTTTTGTTCTTTATGTGACCTGGGCTCACTCCCTGTAGCCTTTGGGCCCCAGCTTCTACCCTACCGATGGAGGAGATGGGACAGAAATTTCTTTTCAGCTCTCAAATTCTATGTTGTGAATGCCTGAGTGTGCTTGGAGGCAGGTGGAGAGCAGCCACTTACATGTTTGGTTCAAATGAGAAGGAAATGAATTTGCAGTTCCTTCTCTCTCTCTCTTTTTAACCGTAGGGAAAAATCATCTAATTTAGCGGAAATTGTTTCAATATGTCATTGTAAAAAATTAATTTGTGAAGTTTCTTGGCTGTTTGACACAAAACGGGTGACAGGGTGGAAGACTGTGAGGAAAGACTCAAGTGTGAGGTGACACTGGAGGTTCGTGTGGAGGAAGGTCTTCGTGGGTCAGAAATATGGGTCACTGTGAGCCAGTGGGAGTTTCCGGGGCACCAAGGAAGTGGCTTGGAAGTATCTTATGAGCAAAAACGAAATGGAGTCTCTTCAGGAAAATTAATTTGAGATTCAGTATCATGAAATAAGCGAGACTGAGCAAATCAGAAAGGAACATTGGAGAGAATATGGCAATCTCTCTCTAAATGGTTTCGTGAGAAGCTGGAGCAGTGGGGGGGGGGGGAGGGCTAGAGGAGACATGGAGGTGAGGTGATACTTGGGGTGTCCAGAAACCAAATCTTCCCTTGCTGAGGGTGACAGAGATACAGAGAGAGAGAGAGAGAGAGATCAGATTTCAAGAAGGCATCATATCCCTCTCTCTGAAACTTGGCCTTAAGGAGAAGGTCAGGTCCATTCCGCGTGAGCCCAGGACAACATCCCCCAGGGCTGCGCTGTGTCCACTGAGGCAGCAAGCATGCCAGGATGGCAAGTCCTTTGTGTCGATGGGCAGAGGGAACCGCAGGGCAGGGCCTGCCTCACCCTTCTCTGCCAGCTCAGGGCACAGGGTGGCGGGCTGGGCTTGCTGAAGTTACTCCTTTAATGACCATGAACTGGAATATAGAAGACCAAAGTCTGCAGAATTGGGGTCCTCCCAATTATACAGCTCAGGATTCTCTGTGGGTCCCCTGTGTAAACATGGGGCAGAGCTTCCCACCCTGGCCCGTGACTTTCCTCCGTTAGGGTGAGAGTCCTGCAAAGGGAAGTAGAGCAGACTTCACCATGATTTCGAGCTGCTTGTATTTTCAGGGATAGGAGAGGAAACTTTAAGCAGCTAGAAAATCACCAATTGTAAGATAAACCTTTTTTCAATACCAACATGAAATGTAACTTAGGGACACTCGACACAGCCAAACTTTTGGAATTAAAAGGAATCAGGAAGGAAGAGAAGGGAGTGGGGGGGGGGGAGTGATTGTCATTTAAGTGGCAATGCAGTGATATCAGTGTTCCTGGGTGGAAACTGTTGTCACCAGAAAAGAGGTCTTAGGGGAAGTCGGAAGACATCGGTGTGAGTGGGAGCCACGGGATTTTCTGCTGAGCCCTTGTGGGAATCAGAATTGTATTTGCAGATAATAGGGGATCATTGCAGGCTCTTTAGAACAGAAGAAATATTTTAGAGAGAACACTAAAGTGTCAGGAAACACGAATTTGGAGCTGACAGAGAATGGCATACTGAGAGATAATTACGGCACTCTCAAGCGAACTTAGAAAGGAGAAGCTGGGGCGCCTGGGTGGCGCAGTCGTTAAGCATCTGCCTTCAGCCCAGGGTGTGATCCTGGCGTTCTGGGATCGAGCCCCACATCAGGCTCCTCCGCTATGAGCCTGCTTCTTCCTCTCCCCCTCCCCCTGCTTGTGTTCCCTCTCTCGCTGGCTGTCTCTGTCAAATAAATAAATAAAATCTTAAAGAAAAAAAAAGAAAAAAAAAAAAAAAAAAGAAAGGAGAAGCCAATGGAAGGAATGAGCTTGGAGAGCAGAGTGTGGAGAGATGATGGACACATTGCCAGGCTGCAGATATCACAGTGGTAGACGGGATCCAGAGGCCCAGGGGGCAGAAAGTGACCGCAACGGTCAGTGGGCACTGGGTATCAAAGGCAGGATTTTCAATCAAAGTACTGAGTGTCCGCACTTCCGCTTGCTCTGTGGTCTTGGGCTCACCCTACATCCTCCTGGAGTCCCGGGATCACAGTTCCTTCTTAAGAAAGGGAACTGACTGCTTCCTTGGACTAGGTTGATCTCTCTTGTCCTTTGAAAAAGGAGAGTAAAAAAAAAGAGAGAGAGAGACAGACCAGTAGAGTAAGTTGAGGAAAGTTCTAAGTACGCTTTTCTCCATACGAGAAACAAGAGTGCGTCGCATGGCTGTGTGGAGGGAGAGCGGTCATTATCAGGAGCAGATGGGGCCGGGGGAGTGGTTTCTGCTGCCTTATCGACACCCGCTTTTTGTCATCAGAACATCAAAAGCGCTTGAAAGTTGAAAGCAGTACGTCATGCTCCCTGTACTCAGGGCGTCTTTTTATAAGATGCCAGCGATACGCAGAGCCTACTGTATCCCTTAGCTGCATTTTTCAGTAATGCTGAAATTTGCTGACAATCCTCCCACGAGTCCCCTTATTTCCCAGGAGGGAAGGGGTTCGGACCACCGCACACACTCACATAGTTCTGCATCAGGTCCGGATGGGTTCTCTCAATGCCATCATCCAGGATGGTCACCACGATGTTCTTCCCCGTGTAGCCTCTCTTCCAGGCTCCTTCGATGTTCATGTCTGATTGGCAGGGATGCGTGTTGTCACTGCAGTGCTAAGGAAGGAGGAGGGAGAGTTAGACAGCGCAGATGACTAATAATCAGAAGACGGGACAATCACCTGCTTGGGGAGATAATGGATTACGTGAAGGGAAATGTGGTGGTCGCGCACGGAGCAGAAGCACGGGTCTCTAGCACAATTAACGAGAGAAGGTAGGAAGGGTAGATGTGGGGAAGGCAAGCGGAACAGAAATCTTCTGCCAGCTTTGCCCTGTCCTAATGCCACAGATCCTTTGGAAAAAATAGAGTCCAGTAAATTACATCCCAGCAGCACAATAAGGGATGTATCATTTTATTGTTAGCCCGTATTAATGACACATAAGACTGGGCATTGTAACATTTCACTTATAAACCCAAACTAGGCAACTGAAGAACATGCACTTTATAATTTCTTCACCAGGCACCTGGAAGCCAAGCTTGCCAAAGCTGAGAACTCAGACAGCTTTTGGACAGCGTCAGCCAGAGGGGTGCTACTGTCCGAAACCCACGAACGAGAAAAAGTAACAGTTTTGTCAACCTTCTGCTGAATTAACCGCAGCTGTCCTACCATGATAGGTTGGGGGCAGGCACACTCGGTCAATGGTACTTGGAGAAGGGAAAGAAGAAGGGAACCGAGTGCAGACAGGAATTGTGTGTGAGGGATTCAGAGGGCAGGCTGGAGAAAGCTTGAATCTTAGCTCATTAGGTCTAGTCATTTCATTCCACGATGGCTACAACATATAAACCCAGCAAGAGGGGCGCCTGGGTGGCACAGCGGTTAAGCATCTGCCTTCGGCTCAGGGCGTGATCCTGGTGTTATGGGATCGAGCCCCACATCAGGCTCCTCCGCTATGAGCCTGCTTCTTCCTCTCCCACTCCCCCTGCTTGTGTCCCCTCTCTCGCTGGCTGTCTCTCTCTGTCAAATAAATAAATAAAATCTTAAAAAAAAAAAAACAGCAAGAAACGTGTGAAAGCAGCGGCTCTTCCTGATATACTAGCATTCATCCAACCCACAAAGTGGCCCGCTCCAGGCCCATCTCTTTGAAATATCCCTCTGAGTAGTGTTGTTTCCCAGGTTCTTAAGACTTCACAGAGGAACAAAGGAAAAAAGACGCGCTGTCACATAATGCCGTCGTAACATGGGCCACCCCAGATCTGACCATTCTCCATTGTCTTCCTGCCTTTGTAACAGTTCAGCTCTTCAGGAGGGGGAGAGAATGCTAGCTTTGAAGGCTCTGACCATAATGCAGACCCCCCTGCCACTGACTCACTTTACTGAGCCCCTACTACACGCGGTGGGCAGGCAGGTACGGTTCCTGTCCTAATGAGCCCTCCAAAGGGGAGACACAGGTCATCAACAATGCCATTCAGAGCCCTCCTTGGGTTTTAAAGGAATGAGAGAGGGTGATATGACGGTGAGTGCCGAGGGAGCACTACACACCCGTCTAGGTGGGATGGGAGGTGGAGGCTTTGGTCTCAGGAAGTGAAATCAGAGCTGATGCATGACTGGTGAGAAGGAGCTGCTCTGCTCAAGAGCCTAGAGATCAGTGTCTCTGTAGTGGACACAGTAAAAGGGTAATGTAAGGTGGGCAACAGCTTAGCGCACTGAAGAAAGAGAAAGAACATGGCATATGGCTGAAGCTCAGGGGAACGAGGGAAAGAATGGCCTGGAAGACAGCCAATGAGAAGGGGAAGATAGGTCAGACCATCCAGGGCTTTGCAGGCATGACTGGGCTTTTATTCTCACTACAAACTAAATAAATGGAAACTCATCTCTTTCCAAACTTCATTCAACAAAATCCGGTGCTACCGAGAGACAGATACCGCTAACAGCCTCCGACATGAATTCGTAGATCTAGTCTCCAATGAGACTGCCTTTCGTAGAATGTTATCAACACACTTAAGTAGTTTCCAGGAGTCTAACAAGGGGTGTGCCCATTTTTCACCACAGGTAATACCAATTTCATAGAGAACAGGGGGTTTATATATTTTCTGAACATCTGTTTCTTTCTCACCTTCTTGACTTCTTTCTGGCATCTGAGGCCCTACACACACACACAATGACAACGACCCTAATTCCCCTCTCTCCGCCTCTCCCCACTTTTCCAGGCACAGCTTAGCACCGACACATCTCTTCTCACAAAGACTTATGGCCTTCAGCTGACTCATTGGTCTTTTCCCCATCCCTGAATTCAAGGATACAGACGGAAAGACAGACAGACAGACAGACACACACACACACACACACACACACACTCTGTCCTATACAACCCAACCACTACTTAATAAATTCAGCTGAAGTGCTCTTGACTGTTGAACTGTGTGTGTGAATTTTGTCCCACTGATTGCAAGCCCCACTAAGACTAAGCATTAAACCAAGTCTAACCTCGGATTGTGGTAAATACTGGGCTGACTGATCACAAGCCAGAAGTGAGGGCATAGCCTCAACCTCACTTCCAAGTTCACAACTGCTGTGACGCTCACTGCTCCGACCTCGTCAGAGTTATCTAGCCAGCTAATGCTTGGTTAAAGGACACGATCATGAATGAAATAGTGTAGATTTCCGAAATGGCTAAGTTTTCCAGAAGTCTCCTTCTGGCCAAGAGTGGGCCTCTCCTCACCAAACACTTTAATGAAACACAAAGCAACCTTGACCGGTTTCCGTGTCATTTTCCCTTTCTCAGAACCTGTTCCGACCACCTGTGGCATCGTTTGTGACATGAAGTCATGTTAATGTGGCCAAGACGTGGGCTGGAGGAAGGAAATGCGCAGGAAATGGGGAACCCGCAAATGGGATAACCATCCTGGAGAGGAGGGATGCTGCCTGAAATTGTAATTACGAAAATTGAAGAAAACCAGCCGTCTATGGAAAACACGTGTGTTAAAAGTGAAGCAATTAGGTTTCTTTCTTCCACCTCTGCTTCTCTTGAATCCGACTTGAACAGATTCAGTATTCTTGTACCATCTTTTTTTCTTTTCATCTGCCAACATTGAAGGGGAAGGAGGAGGAATATCCAGTTGATACTTTCATTTGGATAATCTAATATAGCAAGGGGCCAAAAAGTCAAAAGAAAAAGAAATCGGCCTGGGGTGTTTCCTGCAAATGAGTAATAAGGTCAAAGGACCCTTAAATCAGAATCCTAAATTCTAAATGTGATCTTTAGTTTTCTTTCTTTTTTTTTTTTTTTAAACACACATTTCAAGTGGTCTCGGCTTCCAAACATGTTTCTGATGTGGTTGTTCCATACACTCAAGGTATCCAGAGAGCAAAGACTATGGAATAGCCTGATGCCAGTCAACAATGACCAAAGAGGAGAATGAGTTAATCACTTCCTTAACTGCCTCGTTGAAATGGTCTTTAAGCCGGGCTCTATTTACTTGACAGGAATCTATGTTACAGCGTCACCCAAAGGCACAAGGAACATAGAGTAGCCCTGATTTCCTCATAGTCAATCAATGTTGAGAAGATCTCAGCCGGAGCCTGAACTCAAGACTAGTTTCTGGAAAAGTGTTACCACGTATGTAGTGCACAGACCGGTATTCACCCAAGAGGCCAGTCTGACCCTCCCAGCGTAACTGAAGAGAATGCAAACCACACATGTGCACGGCATATGAACATAAATACTTACAGTAAATGTATGCACCTTCGTTCCCGAATAATGTATTGCATTTTCAATGGTGGTCTACGCACAGGTGATTCAATATTTAGAAATGACACAAAATGGAAACCATCTGTAGAAACAATGGTTGCCACCTATGTCTCCCACTTCCTTATCCATAAAAGCTTTTATTCTTTTTTAGGAATGCAATCTGAAAGAGTTTGCTCTGTGGGCTCTAGAAATGGCCTTTTCCGTACCCAGGTTATGAGCTATTCTGCTTAAGAAATAGCACAGAGAACCACAGGGGAAGGGAGGGAAAATTGAACAGAAAGAAATCAGAGAGGGAGATAAACCATGAGAGACTCTGGTCTGCAGGAAACAAACTGAAGGTTACAGAAGGGGGGGGATGGGGTAAGTGGGTGATGGGTCTCAAGGAGGGCACGTGTTGTGATGAGCACTGGGTGTTATATGCAACTAGTGAATCGTTGACACCACATCAAAAACGAATGATGTACTATATGTTGGCTAACTGAACATAAAAATAAAAAAAAACACTCTGGGTGTGTCTGCTTTTCTTATGTCTTCATAAACACATCACCGTGTTTGCTCAATGAAAGAACAGTTTATACTAAAAATAAACACCTTTGTTATGTTCTCACCATCCTTTTCTTGGGGGACAGGTGGGGGACGACTCTCAATGTCACTCCTTTTAAACTTCTCCAAGTTCTGAGGGTCTTCAATGGACTGCCAATGTATATGCTGCCAACACCCACTAACGTTGAAAACATCTATTGTCGTCATCGATATAGCGGCTCCTAAGACCGCATCTCTGAGAACACCGCGTTAGTAAGAATGCAGAATACAAAAAATTCTGTTTAATAGACAAACGCAAAAGCATACCTAGTCAACTTAGTAAAGTATATATATACTTGAAATTCTTTGTAGAATCTGGAGTCCAAAAGACATAAGAAATTGAAAGAAAAACAAACAAAAAACCCAGAATCCATACTCCCTTAGGAGAAATAGAGCTGACACCTACAAGCTTCTTACCATGGCCAAGCTTTGGACTAATCACTTTATGTGGTCTAGCTCCATGTAAGACTCAGAACAACTATTTGAAGGAGGTACTTTTATCATCTGCTTTTAACGGGAAAACAAACAAACAACCCCCCCCAAAGAAAAAACCCTGAGGCTTAATCAGCTTTAGTAACCTTCCAGAGTTCACACAGTTAGTCACTATTAAAATTAGGATTCAAAAGGAAGCAGTCTGACGCCAGACCAGAGGGTTATGGAAACTCTTCTGTTAAAAGTTAAAACAGAAGGGGCTTAGAGGAAGACATAACATATGCAAATTCAGGAGTGGGTAAGGAGTACCAGTAAAGAAATTCAAATCACAAATCTCACTTGCCTAAGCACTGTGATCAGTGCATTCAAGGGATAAGGTAGAACACAGCTGAGTAAGACTTTAAGGACCTAATTTTTCCTAATTCCACTTATTCCAACACATCTTTCAGGAAATTGCAAAGTTTCTATTTTCATAGTTGCAATGACAGAGAGCTCACTTCTTTACTAAATAACCAAAGACGTGCTGGTAAATCAATTTTTTAAAGATTTCATTCATTCATTCATTCATTCATTCATTCATTCATTCATTCATTCATTCACAGGGAGAGAGAAAGAGAATCCAAAGCAGACTCTGCACTGAATGCAGAGCCCGGACGTGGGGCTCCATCTCATGACCCTGAGCTCATGACCCGAGCCAAAATCAAGAACCTGAGGCTCAACTGACTGAGCCACCCAGGTCCCCTCAAGTGATTAAAAAAAAAAAAAGAAAAGAAAATTTCCTTGGGTGACCTGGCTGCCTCACTGGAAGAGCATATGACCTTGATCTTGGGGCCCCACAGTGGATGTAGAGATTACTAAAAAAAAATAAATAAATAAAAATAAACTTTAAAAAAATCCCTTATTTGTAGTGTTTGCCAATTTCCATGGCGTAAATACTCATATCATGGTGAGTTTTAAACTATCGCACGCCACAAAATTCCTGAATCTGTAACAGTAAGTTCTTATGAGCTCTCAGAAAGCAGATCCAAAACAGGAAGTGGCTCACTCCACTATTAGCCTTGCTCCATTTAAGATGAAGCTGTCCCTTCCAATGGATCGGACATCTGCTTCTCAGTACTTGGGAACTACTGGTAAGCACCTAGGCTTAGTTGTCCCTGTCACAGTTTCGGACAATCATTTTACTTCTTCTTGCATCTATTTGGAAAAGACCTTTCTTTAACTTTTCTTCCTCAAGGCTACCTAGAGATATCGGACTTTGGACTTTTATGAGGCCATAAACTGATGGCCTCTTCTTGGGATACCTGAAATAGAGATTCTATGACTCCAAAACGAAGGACGATTTCATAGATTTTTGAAAATCTCAGCTTAGCTAGGGAAGTCCAAGATATTACTATTCTATTTATGAGTTGATTTGATGGACTTGAAATCCTTTATCATCACACACATGGGGGGAAAAAAAAAGATGCCCCTGGTCGAAACAGATCTAACATCCAATTATTCAACAATGATTATTCAATTTGTAGATTTTCCAGAAATTCCAAGGAAGCCCAGTATATTTCAACAGCATGAAACTCAGCATAGCAACTAACTACTATAGCTGGGGGAATCAGAAAAGTTAAATCCCGCCTCTGCTACTTTCCAGTTACATGACTTTGTTAAATTCCCTACATTCTTAAAACCTGATCTACAGTTTGAGTGCAGAGAATTGCCATAAAGATTAAAGAAGATAAAGTATATAAGAAATGGCTGCTGTGATTACAATCCTGTTGTTGATGAGAGTACAGTCATAGGAGGCATCAGCCTACCCACTAGTTTAGAAAAGAACACTAATTAGAGAGAGAGAGAGATTACTACAAAATAATATAACGGTTTTTTTCATTGTCTGGCAAGGTAGGTCAGACAAATTTAAAAGGGCAATTGATCCTTCGTAAGGATAGTTGGGATGACCTGAATATTTTACATCTGTGGCTGTGGGTCTAGAGACTAGGGATGAGGTGTGGGAGTAGAGAACAGTGTCCAAGTATTCTCTGTTACATTGGTCAGATGGCCTCCTACGAATCATCACACCTTTTTTTTAACTCCACACATTTATACCAGTATTCCAACCCTTCCAGAACCATGATTCATATCTACTATAACATAATTTTGATAGAGGATCATTTCTCAGTTACAAAATCTCAAGGATGTCGCATATAATACCAAAGAAATATCAGAAAACAGTGGACGTGAGAAGAAGAAAGGCTGTGGGGTTTAAAACATACCCAGACAGAGGAAAATGAGAAGAAATCCAGTTCCTAAAATTCTCCTTGTAAGTGAGGATCAAGAAATTGAGGCAGTATAGTTCAACCAATCTTTGACAAGGGAGCAAAGGCACAACAGTGGACTTGAGAGACTAATGGTGCTGGAACAGCTGGACGTGCACGTGAAAAAAGTCCATCTAGACACAGACCTCACATCCTTCACAACAATTCACTCAAATTGGAACCGAGACCTAAACGTAAAACGCAAAACTAAAATTCCTGAAGATAACACAGGAGAAAAGCTAGATGACCTTGGGTACGACAATGCCTTTTTAGACACGACAAAGGCACAATCCATGAAAGAAATAACTGAAAAGTTGAACTTCATTAAAATTAAAAACTTCTGCTCTGTGAAAGATAGTACCAAGACACTGAGAAGATGAGCCACCGACTAGAATATTTGCAGAAGCTATATCTAATAAAGAACACGTCCAAAATATACAAAGAACTCTTAAACTCAACAATAAAGAAACAAACAATCTTATTAAAAAATGGGTATTAAGGAGGGCACGTATTGCATGGAGCACTGGGTGTTATACACAAACAATGAATCATGGAACACTACATCAAAAACTAAGGATGTACTCTATGGTGACTAATATAATAATAATAAAAAATTTAAAAATTAAAAAAAATGGGCCAAAGACCTTGAGAGACACCTCACTAAAGAAGAGGTACAGAGGGCAAATAAGCGTATGAAAAGATGTTCCACGTCCTTGGTCAGGAGAAAAATGCAAATAAAAATGAGATACACCCCACATACCCATTAGAACGGCCAAAATCCAGAAAACTGATACTATCAAATGCTGGCGAGGATATGGAGCAATAGGAACTCTCATTCATCCGTGGTAGGAACACAAAATGCAGCCACTTTGGCAGACAGTTAGGCCATGTCTTACACAACGAAACAGGCTCTTGCCGTACAAGTCCATTCCATGGCCTGATGTGAAACCATCCCCCTGACCTCTTCCTCATCCTATTCTACCAACTACTGTTTTCCAACCCAACCCCACTCCTACCCCAAGGCTTTGATACTTGCTATTCTCTGACACTTCCTCAGGCATCCACACGGTTCCCTCTCTGATGTTCAACTATCACTTCCTGAGAGAGGCCATCCCTGATCCATCTATCTGAAATACCATTCTATGTCACTCTCTACCCTTGACTCTGATTTCATTTTCTTCCTAGCACTCCTGACTACTATATCATATGTCAACTGGTCTCTTTATCACATGTCTCCCATACCGGGTGATAAGCTCCATGAAGACAGTCACCTTGCCTTGTTCATTTCTGTATCCACAGAGTCTAACACAGAGTAGAAATTCAGTCACTGGATGTCAACTGAATGAACATTTGGTTTTAAGAAGTCACAGTGGGTCGTACAGGACATGAAGGAACGCATGGAGACTAATGAACTGGGAGACAGCTCTACTGAGGGAGAGAGGACAGTGGTGTAGATTAGTGGGAACAGGAGAAACTACAGTATGTGACACATAGTAGGGCATCCCGAATATTTGTTGTTAGTAACAGTGAGTGAGTTGGTGAGAGAGAGAGAAGAATCATCAGACATGGGGCTTGGACTACACAGCAAGTGGTAGGACCACTTACTGAGAAAAGCAACACGGGAAGAAGTTTGGGTGGAGAATGAAAATTTAGAAATTTTAGAAATATGGAAATTACAGTGACATCCAACTAGGAGTAGCCTGTAACAACTGGATATGTGGATCTCAAGTTTCTTTCTGCTCAGATCCACGAGCGAATTCTTCCTACAATTTTCCCATCTCAAATCTTGTTCATGCCTATAAAACACGAACATCTTTGCCCCTCACGTCCGCTCCACAATCTGGCAGTGAACACAGGGCCTCGTGCCACTTTTTACCTCAAAGTTAAAAAAAATGCCTAAGGGCAGCATGTACTGTGTACATGTGATGGCCTTAGCACAATTTGGGGTCATTATCAGAGGTGTCTGAAGCTAAAATGGACACAATAGCCACCACTCCCTACACCTCTGGCACTCGGAATTCCTCCCCTCAAGCTATGAGGTTATTCCTTCCCCCCTTGATTTCCGGCTGGCCTGCTGACTTGCTTTGGCCCCTAGGAAGGTAATAGAAGTGACAGAGCTCCAGTCCCACCCCTCCCACGCTCTTTCTCTTGTCATCCTTCCCAGTGGCCATGCGAACAAGCGAAGGTGGCCTGTTATGAGTGACCACATGGAAGAGATAAAAGCTGTCCCAGCAAAAGCCACGTTAGACTCGAGAGCCCCCAGTGGACCCAGAATGGCTCGCGGAGGTATTAGTGACCCCACATGAAACCAGAGAGTGCCTCAGCTGAGCCCAGCCCCAACGGAGGACGGGCAGAATCATAAGTCTAATAAACAGCTGTGTTTTTAAACCACGAAGTTTTTTTTTTTTTTAAGATTTTTTATTTATTTATTCGACAGAGAGAGACAGCCAGCGAGAGAGGGAACACAAGCAGGGGGAGTGGGAGAGGAAGAAGCAGGCTCATAGCGGAAGAGCCTGATGTGGGACTCGATCCCGTAACACCGGGATCACGCCCTGAGCCGAAGGCAGACGATTAACCGCTGTGCCACCCAGGCGCCCCCTAAACCACGAAGTTTTGACAGTGGTTTTTAGACAGCAAAAGCTAACTAACGTATGAGGTTATCAGTCCTCATATGAGGGAAGTAGGCCAAACCCGGAAAGTTAGGAAAAAATCAGAGCACTCAGTTTGCAAAACTCATGTGGAAGAGAAGGGTTGTCCGTGTAATCGGGGAGGAACAGCCGCGAGGATACGTAAATGTATCACTTATGGGATTCTAACTCGAATTCTGGGATTGCTGTACATTTGTTCGAACCTTCCCTTCAGAAAGCCCAGCACTTCCCTGCTCCCCCTATTCAGCGCTCACACCAGCAATCTCTGATTATATATGGGTCTTATTTTCACAATGAAATGACAAGACTCTTGAAGGACTGTATTCTGTGTCTTTAGAACCTCTAGAATTACAGTAAAAATACTCAATAATTTATAAGTCGATATTTACTGAAGAGAGAAGGCAGAAGTGAACTCTGGGTAAAATGCTCTAGAAGATAATCTACAGAGTTAAGACATGTTATGCAGGTAGCAGGGAATAGAAAAGGTTGAAGTGGGATCTAGACACCTTTGTCTTTCACACACGGGCTCCTAATAGGTCACACCTGCTGATTCAACTTGGCCAATGAGAAAATTTGAGAAACAGCAGAGGAAATGTGTGGGGACTGAAGGCTTCACAAGAAATTATAGGAGAAGAGAAGAGGACATTCATCTGGGGGTGCTGATTATGTAAATGGGCCACTGATGATGTTCAGTAGTCCTGGCAGAAGAACTCAGAAGAGACAGAACACAGGGACAGACATGCGATTATCCCCACAGACCTGGCCGGAGAGGAGCTCTGGGCGCTGGTCTGTTTCCTTCGGACCGACACATGGCACAACGGAAGTAAATACTTCCCGACTCTTCTTGGGTTTTTAGTCAAAGGCTCAATTTTAATATTGTTTTCCCCTCTGGTCATGTAGTAAATTCTGCCATGAGTTGAGGAAAAACTCAGTTGTATTAAATGACTTTCTTCCTGGCTGACTGTGAATCAAGAACCTAGGACTCGTAATACACTACTCTTTCCCCAAATGGCACAATTAGTAAATCAGTAATTTGTGTTTGCTTAAGGATGATCTCAATTAAAATGTTTTCCCTAAGCGCCTATAAAGCCAAGAAACAATTCCTATATTGGAGCTCATGAAAATGAATTTTAGAAGCAATGGAGTTGCATTATTTAATAAGTATGCAAACATCAATAAGAAGCAAGGCTCATTCTTTTCTAAAAAGTAATTTCTTTGTTTATGATGTGTACGAAATTCTGCCGGCATAGAACTCTTCACCCTCTTGGTCTCTATGCACAAATCTGGCTCAGAAACTCCGGTTTACTTTGTTCCACCAAGATCCCAGGAAGAGGACCTAAGAGATTGCAGGGCTTTTCCCCCCAGAAATGACTGGAATGTAGTATGGTTTGGAAAAGCATAACCAACGGACTTCAGAACTCAAGCGCCCCACCCCTTTTATCTTTTCAAAATCACGAAAGAAATGTTGAGGAAAAACAGAACACAATTATTTCTAATATAGGAGACATTTAAGGTCAAGGAGGAAGAAGCGGAATATCACGTGAAGATATTTAAATACAACCTTACTAATAGGTCATGGCTCTTCATTCATATTACTTCACGAATGGCAACATTGTCATGAAAAATAATGGTAGAGGCAGCTATTTTTAAGGTGAGAGAAAAAAATCCTTTTTTCAATTGAAAAATGAAGAACAGGGATAATGTATACAAGATCCCCCCCAAGCCCTCCGTCGTTCTATACTGAGGTTTGACCACATCATCAGTTTCTCTTAAATAGATGTGTGGATGTATGGGAGGACAAAGGACGGGCAGACAGGAAAACAAATAGATAATACACACAAGTAACCTTCCAAGTCCTACCACGCTTTGACGTCTCTCAAACTTTTAATGAAGGATGTGCCCCTTTCCAGGACTCCACAGAACTTTGGAACAGTAAAAGCTACTTTAACTTCACTAAGCTCCCCGAATTCCCATAGATTAGACGATCCCAAAGAATGTTTTTCAATCAAGACCAAGTCACCAAAATGATACGTATGTAGAAAGAAAAGGATAAAGAAGAACAGAAGAGGAAGAGAGAATTGAGCCCACACAACAGTGAAGCCACGCGTATTCAAGTGATGTCTAGAACTATTACGTAAGCTCCTCCCCTTCCAGGGTAAAAACCCCTTGAACTTTCCTGACAAAACACAAGCTTAACTTATTAAAATTTAACACACAGACCAGCAGAAGTTCGGTCTTAAACATTAACAGTGGTTCATTGCCCTAATTTTTGTCTCAAGAAAAGGCACTGAAGTAGATACCGTTAAAGGACAAGTAAGATCTGGTGGTCTGTGGGAAGTATATATAAAAATTAGTGGGATATGGAATTTCAAACAGCCTTTCTGGATTTTTAACGTTGCTTCTCTGGATAGGCGATTACGGACTCAACTTTCTGAACATTCTCAAGTCTCTGAAGGGTTTTGTCACATCCTTTAATAAGTCATTACCTCAAATACATTTATTTCTACAAGAAACCTGTAGTAATTGTGGTACAGAAACTCCCAAAAGACGGAATAATAATATCAGTTGTGTCAACTTCTTATTCTTAAAATCAAGCAATCATATCAGGAGAGAGAGGATGGTCAAGACCCACATGGTCATAACCAGTCGCAGACAAAATCGCAATTCCCCTTCGCTCTCCCACCAACAAAAACAGCCCGTGTTGACACCCACACATCTTTTCTTTTTCCTAGTAACGTGAATTCTCTAAGTACAATCGAGTCTTTATGTTTTTATATAATCAAGGAATAGGCTTGGTATGTACAATGGAACCAAAAGTGTGCTGCTTAGAAAAAGAGAAAAGTTGTTAGTATCAATAAATGCAGTTTGTATTGTCGACTTTTTCTTTTTCCTACGCGGTGTAAACCAACCACCCCAAAACTTAACAGCTGCAAACTACCTACCCTGGATCACAGTGCTGTGTTCGATGAGGGTCAGCTGGGTGGTTCTCAATGGGGCCTCCCATTCAGTTGCTGGCAGATATCCCCGGGACTGTAGGCCCCTGAAGGCTCCACTGATGTGGAAATTTAAGATGGCGCCTTTATTCACGTGAACAGCTGGAGAATTTTCAATCTTATGTGTAAGATTTAGTTATCAAGGTCTATTTGTCCCAGTTGAGTTACCTCCAAGTCCTTCTGAAGGACATATATCTATTGTATAATGATGCTATCCCATAATAGCTAGACGGATGGCCGTTACATTATATCATTTCTCCACAGCTGTTAACGGTCAAAATATTTCTTTCATTCACTTATGTTCTATTAGTTTGTTTTTAACTTCCCAACCAATGCTAGTTAAATGTTTTCTGGAGGCTGAGTCTTCACCGGGGAATGAGAAAACAGGGTCTGGCCTTCAGCAAGTTTCCATTCAAGCTGGAGCAGACAGATTATAAGCAGACAAAGGAGACAAACAGTATAATTAGAGATTTTGGTAATAGTTACAGAGGAAATAAAAGAGATTTTGGCAAACATCAAGGGAAATGTGCTATTAAATGTATACACTGAGTTTTTTACAGCCTTGCTATTATTGAGCTGACCTTTACTCAATGAACACAGAAACTTCATTTTGAAAAAAGACATTTATGAGGATGAGGCAATAAACCCCAGTCTTAGAAGAGCAAACTAGAACAAAATTGAGGTTCCAGACCTCTTGCCATTTAAAATTAAAAAAACAACAACAAAAAAATTTCAGACAAAAATTTAAAAACAAAAAATTTCCAAAGTCAAAGAACCCCCAGCAACATAGAGTGTGAAATGTGCCATTACCGTGATGGACCCACAGAAAACTAAATCTATTTTTACCGCCAAGCAAAAAACAATCTCGCCTTTGACAATCAACAAAATCAATTCAGATAGCTACCGAAATGCCCACTTTAATGTTGTTCCTTCTAGACTGAGTAAAAATAATTGTCCAAATCTACCTGACATCTTTGCTTTCAATGGCCACTTAAAGACACAAGCTAGTATAAAATCTACAAGTTGCTTGTAAGGACCATGAAACATTTTGCTTGGACAGGCCCATAATATATCCAGTGCTTCCTCCACTGTGGCAAGCAGTAGATGCTTCAGAAAAGATGAAGGATTCCATAATATATCTGATGAGCTACTCCATAAAGGAACCCACAGAAAAGATTGCCTCTTCGACCTGGTGCGATTCTCTCCAGACCCTGAAGTATAATGAGCAAGAAAACAAAGTCATTTTTATCCTACACTAGCAAGTGTAATTGCAAATGTTTTTCTTACTAATAAAAAAAAAAAAAAAGAAGTCAAATCCTTTCAAGAATCTCACCAAGCAACTTGCTTTAATAGCATCCCCCAGAATTTCTTTGCTTGGAGAAAAATAGAAATTCTGGGAAAGTGCTGTACAAACATAGTAGTACATCTTCGTTTTCAGGGCATGGGCATCGAACCTTCTCTGTAGTAACTCTTACCACGGCATATTCAGGGTGAACTAGAACACTGCCCCCATAACACAGGTCACCTTCTTCCCCCCCATTTACTAGTCGGAGGAATGTTTAGTCAGTTAAATTCAACACTAGTGTTTGCACTGTCCATGGACACACCCCCCAGGACTACACTATGTATCTCACAGCACAGTTTTCCAAGCATCTGTTATCATTTCTACCTACCCAATTAGCAAGCTCTTCACGGGGAGCTAATATAAAAACTTCATAGTTGGTCAAGGTCCCAAACATCCCGAAGTCTAACAGTGGTATGTTTCCACCTTTGATTTGGGGGAGAGATTTCCAACATTGAGAAAGTGGAGAAAGATCTCGAAAGATGTTGAATTGGCATTGAAGAGATTCAAACAGCTGCTTGACAGACAGGACAGAAAACCTACCCCTCTCCATACTTTCAGTAGGAGGGAAGAAAAGGCCAATAAACAATAAAGTGACAGGTCACGGTTTCCAAAAGCCTGAAAACTAAAACAAAAAATAAAACTTCCTGTAATAAGATGGGTTGAGTCTATAAAATTCCTGCAGTTACTTTCTAGTTGGAATGAGTTTCCTATTAACTTGGAATGTTTTCAGCTACAAAGAAAAGAAAGCCTAATGAATCATAGTCAGAAAGGTATTTAATTGTTACTCAAGAAATCAGGAACTAGGGGATGCCATGTTTGGTGGAGCAACTTAATGGTATCATTAAGGAACCAGGCTCTTGTCTGCTCAGCTACCATGCTTAGCTGACCTCGATCCCCTGAAAGTGCCTCCTGGTTGCAAGATGACTGCCACAGCTTCACATCTGACATCCCTCATCAATATCCCATGCAGGAAGGAAGCAAGAAGTCACAAAAAGCTTTCCCTCACAAAAGAAAGAAGCCCCTCAGTACCAGACCTATCCTTTGACCCATCCTTAACTTGACATACTAAAAAGGTATTCTTTATTTACCTGAATTATTATTTATCAAATTTCACTAGGTTTCATATATTTTTATTAGCTAAATCTGGGACCCTTTAGTACAAGTCTAGTAGAAGGTAACTCTGTGGAATGATAATAACTTGTCTATTACTGATTATGATGTCTCCTCGTTCAACAAATTGCCTCTGTGTTTCCTAGAGAAGAATTAAGATCGCAAGAGTAGGAATGCAAAGAGAAGAAAAGAAATACAGTGTTCCATTTTCTTCATATCCAGAATAGGCTCTGAGAGGCTAATGCTAGTTGGACTAGGATAATGAACACCACTTAAATTGTCATCTCTTCATGCCTCCTTCAAAAAACACATCTGTATCAAATAGGAGAAACTATTAAAATATTGATAATACAAATCTACATCATGACTAAGAGAAAAGGAATACAATGAACCCCACATTACACATAAGTAGAACAGCTGAATCCAGCAGAACTGGCTCTGGAGACCACTCTGGTGGAGACCAAGCAGACATGTAAAGAGGCAGCAGAACCCCACTGGTGGTAGAACACAGATACAATTACCGCGTAGTGAGAAGCTCCGTCTTCAGTAGAGGAATACTACGAACAGATCCAAAGGCTGGATAGGGCTCAAAGTGCAAAGGAACAGAGATGGCAGTCTTGGAAGGCATCATTTCTGGGCACTAGGGAGCACCTTGGAGGGGGCACTCTCTGAAGACTTGACGGAGAAGGAGATAAGAAAAAGGTAAAAAGTAGAAGGAAGGAAGGAAGGAAGGAAGGAAGGAAGGAAGGAAGGAAGGAAAAGAAAAAAGAAAGAAAAGAAAGAAAAGAAAGAAAGAAAGAAAGAAAGAGAAAGAGAAAGAAAGAAAAGAGAGAAAGAAAGAAAAGAGAAAGAAAAAGTCACGAAGTCAGAAGACCAACTCCCTCTAAAAACCTTGATCGAAACAGACGAACTGTGCTGCGTCAAAAGGCAAAAAAGAAAGAAAAGAAAGAAAGAAAGAAAGAAAGAGAAAGAGAAAGAAAGAAAAGAGAGAAAGAAAGAAAAGAGAAAGAAAAAGTCACGAAGTCAGAAGACCAACTCCCTCTAAAAACCTTGATCGAAACAGACGAACTGTGCTGCATCAAAAGGCCAGTGCACTCTTGAACTGCAGAACTTAACTAGTCATCCGAACTCCCACCTCCTTCTACACACAGCTGCAACTAATGGTCTAAGAAAATTAAACAGTGCAAAATGAGTGCAAACCAGTAGACAAATATTCATGCCAGGTTTCTACAAAAACAAAATATGAAGTGAATGAAAATATTCCAGCGTATAGAAATCCTGCTCAGAAATCTGCAGAACAAAACTATAACACCTGAACCTAAAACCGAACCCGCAGACAGGAGACTACAGCTCAAATTAAACATTTAAAACCATATGGACAGGAAAAAAAATCCAGAAAGATGTGCAACTAGTGTTGACTAAAACCCTGGAAATAAATCAAAGATGAAACTATATTAAAAATAATAATTAAATGAGAAGGTCTCCAGCAGAGAACAGATTCAACTGAAGCTATAATCGGGAGCACTGAGAAAAAGCATAAATATATAAAAAGAACAGAAAGTGAAGTAGAGGTCAGAAGGATGCAAGGGCAAGTAACAAATAAAGAAAATAGGCAAAGAGGATCCAATATACTTATAACTGTGTCTAATGTTTAACAATACTCTCAAAGGAAAAAAACACCTGTGTCTCTGGATCAAAAAGAGAGAGAGAGGAGGCACTAGCAAGATAAAAAAAAAAAAAATCAACCAAGGTGTCCTTCAAGTATCAAGGCTACAAAAACTATTTTATATAATTAAGAACTCAGGGAATACCACACTAATAAGCCCTCTCTAGGTAGTGTAGCCGAGGGCATGCTTCACCCAACCAACTCACGCCTGGCAAAAGAGCTGACGATGAGCAGGAAATAGATTTACTTGTAAATCTTAGGTTAAAAGCAAAGGTAGGAACAAGATGGAAAAAAGTTTGTGTTACGTGTTCTGACAAAGCCAGAGAAATGAACTTCAAACGGAAGAAGAGAAAAATAGAAACGGTAAAACAGAATGAGCTAACGAATAGTTGGACAGGTAAGAGTTGAAGAATATCCTTTAAAGCGGAAAATCCAAATACAGACCCCTAAGTGAGGGGAAAGGGACTGAGAGCATATACACGTTATTTTTAATAATCACTGAAATAATAATAGAAACCTTTCCCGATGCCAGAAGAAGTTATTTTATTTATTTATTTATTTATTTAAAGATTTTATTTATTTATTTGACAGAGACAGCCAGCGAGAGAGGGAACACAAGCAGGGGGAGTGGGAGAGGAAGAAGCAGGCTCCTAGCAGAGGAGCCTGATGTGGGGCTCGATCCCAGAACGCTGGGATCACACCCTGAGCTGAAAGCAGACGCTTAACCGCTGTGCCACCCAGGCGCCCCAGAAGAAGTTATTTTAAAAGAGCAAAAACAAACCATACAAGGAAACACAGTAAAAATAACACAATACAGATTAAATACATATCTTTGTATATAATATAAAGTAGCATATGTATATAAAACGTATACATGTAAAATATATGTGTATATAAATATATACATATTTCTTCCTTATGTATGTATATAAATGTATATGTACGTAAAATACATATATGTGTATATTATAGATATATAGAGATATATAAAGTAGTATGACAGAGTTGAGACTTTTTGGTCATATTTATAAATGTCAATGAGCTTAAGGTTGCCACTAAAAAAAGTATGTTAAAATTGGCTCATAAGGCAGAATCTAACTCCTAAAACAGACTAGTTCCAATGTCCAGGAACAGGGATGAGGATAAGGAAAGTGATGGCAAAGCAGGCATTGTGATCCGAATATCAGGTAACGTACACAGAAAAAACACTTCCCACCTGCCCAACTAGCCCAAACCGCAACTGACGGCACAGTCAGGTGAGGGGAGCAGGTCCTCTTAAACAGCACTGATTGCAACGTCAACTCTTCCAGCCCCGGCTGGCGGAGGTTAGGCAAACTCAAACCCCGACCTCTGCCTTTTGCCTGAGCACTCCCACAACTAGGAATTTACCCCGAAAACAAAGCTTCAACAACTTATGCACAAGGTTATCCAGTACGGAGTTATTTGTAAAAACAAAATAGGGCAAAGAACCAAACTGCATTCATTGACGTCTAGTTACATAAATTATGGTAAGTCTCCTGCAACACAGCTGTAAAAGAAAAAAAAAAAATCTCTATGAACTAATATGGAGTGATTTCCTGGGTATACGATAAAAGCAAAAAGAAAAAAAAAACATGGATAGTATCCTATGCATTTTACTTTGAACCATATGTTTTACATATTCCAAAAGAAAATAAATGAGTAAAATTAAATATACAGGGATGGGGGAGAAAAGCTCTAAATTTGAACAAAACAGACACAAATTAACCTAGCTATATATCAAATTAATGATAAAATCATAGAGGAGAAAAGTATTTATTCAAGCAACTTTTGATTCAAGTAGCCTGACTGTGTTGCCTCTGTGGGATTTATTCTAAGAAGAAAAAGAAATCTTGAATTTTACTTAAGTCTGTCACTGGCGGTGGTATTGGTAATGTAATTCCACTACCATTGGGTTTACAGCAGTACATTCATTATATTGATGAGAACCATGATTCTCACTGTGGGGGGGAGGGGACAGAACACGAAATAGGTTGACAATGGGTCCACTTGTGCTACTGGATCAAAACTGGGGTGACACAATGAACTCTAGACACAGATCTCTAGGCTCTGTCCACTGAAAAGGGCCTAGAATGAAGGACCCCCTTACTACCAACATCTGGACTTTAACATAGCATTCTTGGAGAAACCATCTACTTGGACAAATGGCTCTCTCTAGGTTGGAGGTAGAGAAAATACAAGGTATACGTTTTGGGTCATTCAAGAGGAAGCACTGTAAACCTAATTGGGACTTCCCAAAAGGACACAGGAGTCAACTTGAAAAGTCACCCACTCATCAAACTTGGCACACTTTAAGAACCAAAAAGAAATAATGTCAGTAATGAGTCTTTACATTTAGAAAGAGCTCCTAGCAATATTGAAAAGGAAGAGTAATGAGTAATGAAGAAGGGGTTACAGAATTAGAAAATCCTCACCTTGCAACCACTGGTCTAGTGATCAATTTAGGCAGGAATCCTCAATGGAGGCTAAAATCGTGGGGAGACATTGACCAGCAACATGATATTCACAAGTCTTGAAATACTACCCTTCAAATTTCTGATTAAAGAGACAAAATATACCTTTACAATGGAGAAATTAGTAGAGACCTCAACCAACCAAGTAAATAAATTCACCACCAAAAACAGGACTTCTAACCTTCTGACACGAAGCACTGGAAAGGGTATAATTTCACCTGGGTAGTTTTTGTACCAAAAGTGGTTAAGCCTCCCTATAGTCCTGAAAAAAGCCACCAAACAAATCCAAAGTGTGACTTATTCTACAACCACCAATCTGGACTCATCAAAACTATCCATATGGAAGACCACTCCCCACCCCCAGTAAAGGCAGGGGGGAACCTTCTAGATTAGAGGAAATAAAGAGATGGAACAGGTAATGGGAATGTAGGATTCTGAGTTCTGGATCAAAAGGAATAGATTGACAAAAATCTTTTTTGTGACCACTGGGGAGATCTGAAGATAGTAAATTGGATTAAGATCACTTCCATAGAAGTGAGAATGGTATTTTGGTTATATGGGCAAGTAGTCTTAAGAGAGGCATCTTGAAATATTAAGGGGCGCATTTTTATAATGTCTGCAACTTTCAAAATTCAGGAAAAATATGTGTGTTTACGTGCGTGTGTGTGTGTGTGTATAAAGAGAAACAGGATATTAACTTCTGGTAAATCAAGGTGAATGAAATGTATGTGTTCCTACTAGTCTTTAACTTACGTGTAGATTTCAAATTTATCAAAATGAACCACTGGGGAGAAAGTACTACAGGCACAATATATATATATATATGTATCTCCATCCAACGGTGAAGCCTCAAAGGGCATAAAGCAAGGAGTCCATGCCATAATGACAGACTTCGAGATGATCCAGGGAGAGGCAGCCGGCATCTGGCAGCACCAGGAGCCAAGTGGACGTGATGCCAGTGCCCCGCAGACCACCCGCTGCCCTTAGACGCTGGGCCCTTGCTGAGGCGGCTTGCCAGCTGTCTCTTCTTTAAGCTGTCTGGTGAGGGATTTGTATCTGGGTCTTGGGCATGGAACATGCCTGACAAGGGTGCCCACCCATGCCCCAAGATTTCTGTCATGGTGGAGAGACCTGCTTCCTAGAGCTTCACATCTGTACTCTTGCTGCTTAGTTTCTGCTCTCCCTCTAAGTCACTTTGTCCCAAAGGTGTCTGACAAGGAAGATGAGGCTCACTGGTCAGAAAACAAGAACAGAATAGGGAGGGAAGTAAGGAGAGATGGACAAGAAAGTGTGCCCCCCCACCCCGAACTTTTCTCAGAATATCAGAGCAGAAGCTCTCATTGTCCCAGTAGATTTGAACTAGGAGTTACTGACAGCTGTCTTGTAACCATGAGCAGAAAGCTTGAGAATGAAATCAACAATCGGAGAGCTCAGAGCTACGCTGTGTGGCAGGAAGAACCGGGGTCCCAGAGCGGCTTTATCTCCCGGATCGAGGGAGGCGTGCCAGTCTGCGGTTACATGAGCCAATCAATTCCCTCTCTTCTATTACTTTTTCTTCCCCCAGTCTGGACTGAATTTTCTGATAACTTAAAATTCAAACAATCTCGGATGAAACATTTCATTAAAAATATATTTTCTTGTGACAAATAAATTAGAGCAACAACTACTTATTTACATTACCTCTCTCTCTTACCAATTCATAAAGCATAGTAGGATAATAAAGGCTCACAGAAGTCCTGCAGTAAAGAAACGTTTTTGAGTCTGTTCAAACCAGTATGTTCCAAAACGCTTGACTCTGGTGATATCTATGAGCAATCCCTAAAAGTTGTGTTCCATCAGGAATAAATTTTGTAATGACCATGGAAATCATTCATTTGCCTGAAAAAGAAATCCCATCAGGTACCGTCCCTTACTTTCAATCACATAATTTCCACATCAGAAATTTAAGAACTAGGCAGTCAAATGAAAGATTATAACTCGGTATCAAATAGCTTAAATATACTTGCAGGGATCCACAGTATTCGTGCGTGCCTGTGCCGTACTCTTAGCACAGAAAGTTAGCGACTGTTCAGCCTACTTATGACCTGGAGAGTGAGCGGAACACACCACCTCTTCATATTTGTATCCCCAGCAGGTTGAATCATGTCTGATACATAGGAGGAGCTCAATAAATGTTGTTGAATGAATAAGATCATTACCAATTTACTTTTTTCTGTGGGAATTACTTTTCATGTTGCTTTCCTTCACTTTCCCTTCTGTTACACATTGAATTAATGCTTTTATTGAACGGTCTGTGGTAACTCCTAGTTCAAGTCCTGGGAGGACAGAACTAATTCAATGCTCATTAGCGCGTACAACCAGTTTAAATGATTTGTTCATTGTACATTCCCTTTTTCTTGTCCAGACTGAATCAGGTTTGATCATCAGGAATCTCTTTAATCTTTCATTTCCTTGGACAAACTTCTACAATTGGAAGTGTTTCTAGTCCTGTTTTACTTCATCTTTCAAACTAATAAAGAATGGCAAGTTTAATATACTCTCTTCTAAAGTAGGCACATTCGGGGAAATAACTATATGCTATTGTGCACAGACCTAGTGAAGTTAATTTCAACCCTTCAAAATAGAATGTTAATTCCCAGGCATCAGGTTGCTGGAACAGATGGTTTTACTCCTTTCTATCTATTGCCTATACAAGCTAAAGAAATGCATGTCTTTGTAATATTTCCTATTCTTCCAATGGCAACAAACTAAAACATGTTAATAAAAAAAAAAAACTGTGATGGTAGAATAGATTTAAAGCAGTGGGGAATTCGGTTGGCGTCACTGAGAACAGAATTGTCAGCATGGGAAAAGATACATATGTAAGACTAATGGGGGTAAATAAAGTCTGTAGATTTGCTTTCAAACCAGATATATCTGTATAAGCTCATGGTATATTTTATACATAAAAATGCACATTTCCAACTCGGTTCACTACAAAGGCCTAAAGACTAATCCAATAATAGTGAGAATCTCAGCACTCATATTGTGGTCTCTAAATATCCATTTAATAAGAAAGGGTTGGGGGGGGCACCTGGATGGCTCAGTCAGTTAAGCGTCTCCCTTCGGCTCAGGTCATGATCCCAGGGTCCTGGGATGGAGCCCTGCCTTGGGCTCTCCACTCAGCAGTGAGTCTGCTTCTCCCTCTCCCTCTATGATCTCGCCCACTTTCGAGCTCTCTCAGATAAATCAAATCCTTTAAAAAATTAAATTAAAAATTTTAGAAAGAGGGGAACGAGGGGTCTCCAGAGAAATGGTTGATTCCATGTCTGGAACAGGAAATATACCAGATGAGTATGGAACATCTCATCATACCACGGGAAAAGAACACTGGGGTCATGTCAGAAGGACCTAGGAGCCAACTTGATGGGCTCTCACTGACCAAAGATGGGGCACCTTCAGCAAGAGCAAGGTTTATAACGTCGATGAAGTAAAACACATGAAATATATTTATACCCATGCATTTGTAATGAAACTTAAAAAAAAAAAAAAAACCACACCAAACTTACTGGTAGCTTTCAGTGAATGCTAGGAAAATAACCTCTGATAAATGAAAGAACTGTAGGAACTATACCTCATGATGCCAAATAACTGACTGGTAATCCCTCTCTATTGAAGCATTCCAGCCACGTAAGTGAGGGAGGGACCACAGGAAGAGAAGATCGCTATTTCGCAAACCCTAACGAAGACCCGAAGGACCTACTCGAAAGTAGCTGCTAAGACCACACAGCAGACACACTGGCCCCCCGGGGAAGCACGCACACCAACGAGGTAACGCGCAGTCTCGTCCTCACCCTCTCAGAAATACATTTGAACTTGAAACTGACCGAGCCTTTACCTCCCTCTTCCTCCCTAGCAAGTTAGTGACAAGATCAGGAACACAGCGTGCTAAAGGACCCCATGAAAAGGCAATCAGCAAAATCTAGACCACACCACGCTCTAAATAATCTAGATTCTTCAGCCAAAAATTTCCAAAATGGAGGTAAGCTATAGAGTAAAAGACATTTAAGAGAAATACCAACCCATCACAAGCTATGAGCCTTATTTGGATCTTGACTCAAATTACAAAGCAAAAACTTATGAGACAATAGGGAAAATTTGAAACACACGGGGTATTTGATAATACAAAGAAATTATCATTAATTTCTGATAAGTGATACTGATATGATGATTGTATTGTGGGGAAAAAATGACCCTTATCTTACAGAGATGATACTCAGGGATGAAATGAAGTGTAGGAATTGCTTTAAGATCATCAAGTAGAGGGGGCAATAAGTGAACAAATATTGGCCTTGAGTTGATCATTACTGAAGTTGCTGATGGGGACATGGTGTTCATTATATTATTCTCTCTACTTTTGCTCTCAATTTCCAAAAAGTTTCGGTAATGTTTGCAGTGAAAGCTGGGGAAATAGCGATCAGATGTGATCCTCAACCTGGAATTTCGACCTGGAATTTAGGAGTGTGTAAAGCGACAGGGACATAAGTTTCTGATCAAGTGAGAGGAAGTGTTTTTGACCTAAATTGATCATTATGGGAAGAAAGGGCTATCTGGGGAGAGTATACTTCTGGTTAGTGAAAGTATACGAGGCAGGTATTGAACATGAGCTGAGGGCTTGCACAGAGTAATTTTTCTGACTCATTCCAATTTGGTGGTCTGTGAACTACCCCCCTCCAACCTGGCCCCGTATCTTCTTTGAGACCACCGGACTCAGAGTACTAATTGCAAAAACAGGCCCAGCACTGGTCTCTGTGTGCTCGTGTAGGGAGTGGGCGTGGCTGTGAAGCAGAGGGGCCTGGGATTCAGGGCACAGGCATGAAAGAAAAATGAGAACAGGGATATAAAACATTTCAGCAGAACAGGAATGATCTGAAAACACATTTATGTAGCCCTGCTATGCTTAACTGACTACCGCGGAGAGTCCCGGTGAATTTCTTTGAGTTCCCTGAAAAATAAAAATGGTTTCTCTATCACTAGGTAACAAACCCAAACATTAGGCTTTAAAACACTAATTTAACTCGGTTTCCGGAAACCATGCAAAGAGATCATTAAAAGAACTCAATCCCGTGCTACCTGGGCATAACTTTCTTTACTTCAGACGTGCTAATTTAGTCTGTTTAGATCAGAACTTCCACCCCAGCAGGCTTTTTACAAGGGTCAAAATCCGACTCACCAGGAAACTAAAAAAGACCAACCGGAAAAAAAAAAAAAAAAAAAAAAGGCTACATTTCTTCCAAGTAGTCGTTAAGACTATTCTGTAAATTTTGTACTAAAGATAGACTCCATCCAAACTGACTTTTTTTTCTTAGCATAGAGCAAGAAATTATTTATCGGGAAAAAAAAAACAACCGGAAAAAAAAAAAAAAAAAAAAAAGGCTACATTTCTTCCAAGTAGTCGTTAAGACTATTCTGTAAATTTTGTACTAAAGATAGACTCCATCCAAACTGACTTTTTTTTCTTAGCATAGAGCAAGAAATTATTTATCGGGTTCTTCTCCTTTTCATCAAGGAACGATTAATCCGTGAACGCACTTTCCTTGGTCCACAACCTCTCCCATCAGGAAGAGCAGCTTCCCATTATAACCAAAGTTTGACTCTGACCTATGTGATTAAGTAATCAAATCCTCTTCCTGGGATTTCTAGGTTCAATCGACCTCTCTCCGTGTGATTTGCCCTCATCTGGCGTGCAGCGAGTCGCTCGGCGTGCACCATTTGCATACTGGATTACCTACTGCCAGCCTAGAATCCCATCCCTAGGCTGAGACGGTCTACCCCGGATTTTCTCACACTTGAGAAACTGGAAAAACCACATTGATGTGCATTCTATTTGAAGACAGTTATTACTTTCTCTTCCCCAGGCAGCTGGGGCGTTTTGATGCTTCTCATCCCTGCGATGCTAAGAATCATTTCTTTTACTCTACTGATTTCCGGGCCAAGTTCACTGCTAACCAAAATTAAGGGAAAACAGCATTCCAGATGCCTCAGATAATTGTAGCATTTGACTGCTCGACACACGACATTTGAAGGCATCATCATCTTTTAGGAAGAGCCAACTCAGTCCCATGAATTTGGAAAATTTCAGATGAGGGCTGAACCACTGACCCTCTCCTCACTTTCTAGCAACATTTATTGAGTACTTACTAAGAGAATCCTACTTACTGGCAGAGAGATGAGTAAAATAAGCCAAAAGCGTGCTTTAATCACTGGAATGAGCCCTAACACGGGGTGAAAAGTAAATGAGAAATGAGGAATTCAGAGAAACTGTTTGATAAAAGAATCGGTCTTCAACCTGTTAAGAAGACAGCCACAGATTAAGTGAGCTCAAGGGTCGGTTGCTCTCCGCTCCCTAACAGAAAATGAGTTACTAATTAAAGAAAAGGTTTGACTAAAATCTTGATAAACACAACTTTGTTGACAGACCCTTCATCACGTTAGAGTGGGGCCCAAGGGACCAGACTACCCACGTATTTTCATTCTTTGGAAAAAAAGCTGAGAAGATAAATGACTAGTATGGACTAAGTTCTAGCTTGCTCAGGAAATTCATCAAGATTGTCATAATTTGCACCTGGCAAGAAGGAATAGTATCTGAGAAATAATTTTTTTTCAAGCGGATCATCAGTTACTGGCCTCTTCTAGAAGTACTTTGACTAGTTAATTATAGGTTAACTTCATATTCCGAACGTAGTGACTTCCATCACAGCCATCACGGGGGACAGTGAAATCACAGGAAGTCCTCACACAATAAGCAAGCAGTAGAGTTCTGCTACGGCACTTTCAGCAGCCTACCATCAACTCATTAAGCCAAGGAAAATAATCCAAATTTCTACCCATAGAATGTTCCACTTATTCTTCATTAAAGAAGGCAACTTCGTTAAAGTGGCCAACTTATTTACCATTTTATCCTTGGTGTTGGGAATATTCTAAGTGCTGGGAAGAAAGTACATCTCTGCTAAATATGAATGAATGAATGAATGAATGAATGAATATCTGCCTAATGAGAACTTTGATTCAGCTGGCTTTTCCAGTCGGTAAAACAAATATGGACCGTACTGGGGATTGAGGTTGCTTTGGGGGAGGGAATACTTAAGAGTATTTTCCTTTGGTGTTAATTTATTTGTCCAGTGAACATAAAGTTCTAATCAAGCTGGAGCTATTCTTCAACCCAGCCCCTTGTGTGCCTGGCCCCCTAAACAACCTTGGCTGGCATCTGGGACCTTGGATTTGGGTAGAGTTCTCACCATTCCTTCATCAAAATGTTTCATTGTGCCTAAAGTATTTATGCAAACAATATGGTCTATGCTAAATACCTTCTGAAAACATAGAACTTGAGTACATAGGAGGCACTGAGTATCTATACAACTACCCCCAATAAAAACCCTGAACACGAGTCCCTAATGAGTTTCCTCGGTAGGCAACATTTCACACATCGTGTCACAATGCATTGCTGGAGGAATTAAGTGCTTCCCGTATGACTCCACTGAAATAAGTCTCTTGGAAGCTTAAGCTTGGTTTCCTCTGGACTTTGCTCCATGCGGCTTTTCTTTTTGCTGATTCTGTGTTGTACCCTTTCACTGAAATAAATTACAGCCATGAGTGTGACTATATGCTGAATCACTTGCGTCTTCCTCATGAATCACCAAACCTGGGGTGGTCTTGGGGACCTCCCCCCCAACACAGGGGACATACTAAATCTCAAGTAGTAATGAAACCAAGACATGGTACGTAACAGCTGGGAACTCAGGGGATGGGTTTGAGCTGTAAATCAAGACACGGGCTCACGGGTGGTGTGTGGTCTCCCTTGACCCAGGATCCAGTTGAATTTGCCATGTGGAACTAGAGGAATAAACTCAAGAAAATCTATCTAGTCCAGATTTCTCATTTTTTCAGATGGGCTAAGGTTGATCTAAAATACCTTTCTACAGGTCACAGAGCTAATTAGAAAAAATTTTAGTATATCAAAATCATGCCTAAGGCCCCACTAGCTCCTGCCCATACATCATTTGTTGCTTGGCTGGAGTCCGTCCTTTCTCAGAAGACCTGTTAGCATCGAGATGTGCCACATGGTTGCAGATTTGCACCATGTTGCATTTTCAATTAAACCCGTTAAATGGGGTGTTTTAATAGGATGATTTCCAAGCTGCCAGGACAATAATGCCACAAACTCCACCAGATTTTATTAGAGTCAAATGACAGTATAAATCATTAGGAAAATGTGTGCCAACCACAGAAACAGCAATGTCTCAAACTCTTGGAGTCCTGAACCCCATCCAGTTGGCTGAGAACAAATCATGTGGCTTAAAATCATTTTTCACAATTACTATCCTAGCTAGTTCATCGTTTTGGGCAGATCTGCCCCACACGCATAGCCGAACTCAGCTAACTGTCACTCTGCGGATCGACAAATATAATGTCCCCCCCTCACAAAAACCACCCAGAGAGCTTTCATGAAATCTTGAGGTAGTACACCAAAAAAGTGAGCCCATTTATTAGAGCCTGGCTTGAAAAATGCATATGAAATAGGCCGCCCTCTACTCATCACAGAAAATTCCACTGTGCTAAGACGACGAGTTCAGAACATCAGTTATACCAACTACTAGAGTTTGAGGGTCAAAGAGCAAGATTTCACAAGCCCTTCCTTCCTTTTCTCTTTTGAACTGAGCTTGCCTTTCATAAGGCAGGAACAAAAAAAAAAAAAAAAATTATTTACTATGGGCTTGTCTAAAATCGTTATTAGTTCTTTATTCTTTTCTTTTCAAATTATTAGTTCCGTAAGTTAGACAAGAGCTATCGTACAACACTATATCGATTTCTTCACACAACAAAATATTTACATGACTAAAATGAACAAAAGACCTTTTCTATCAAAATTAATTTTTCATCCAAGTTTCATTTCCAGGTGGTCTTCTGGGGACTCTTCGTCAAGAGCCCCACTCTTGAATTCTGCCCATGAATGGATGTTTTAGGATGATTTCAAATAATGTTAATCTGCTGCAAATCGAATACCCTCCCCACAAAGAGAAGCATCGGCCAGCAAAGGGGGTCCCCCATGTTCTTCAAATTCAGCACCTGCGCTAATTCTGTAGGGGTGAACGGATGCTATTGGGACCGAGCTCACAAGGGGCTTCAACAGGATCATGTCCTGTTCCTTAGTTTGGGAATGGGTGGATAGGCATTTGTGGTATTCGTTACAGTTTCTGTATATCTGAAATATTTTACAAGAAGTTAAAAAAATATTTAACCCCCTGGATTTGTGTGACTGGCATTTCCAGACTCTTGAGGAGGGACCTTACTTAGCCTTGCTGTCTCTGGAGTCCCACCGCATTTTCTTTAGTAGGTTCAAAACGATCCATTTTACCAGCTGGTACATCAAAACCATTTCTGGGACGCCTGGGTGGCTCCATGGGTCCAACGTCTGCCTTTGGCTCACGTCATGATCCCGGGGTCCTAGGATCGAGCCCCACATCGGGCTCTCTGTTCAGCAGGGAGCCTGCTTCTCCCTCTTCCTGACGCTCCCACTGCTTGTGCTCTCAACCTCTCTCTCTGATAAATAAATAAAATATTTTATAAATAAATAAATAAAAACATTTCTGTTACACTGAGTTCCCAAAGACTTGGCCAAATCTTCACGACCTTTCCTGTCAGATAACCTTTGCTCGTGGAGCATCTTGAAAGAATATATAAGCCAAGAGTATTTTCAATCAGTGCAAGCAAAGTAAAAATATCTTCTCATATTAAAGTTGCCAGCTTCCCAAATAGAAAATAATATAAAAAAAGGTGGAAGATCAAGAAAAACAAGGTAGATTGACCAAGTGTGCTTTAAAATGTCCCCTAAGTTTTAAAACTCCTCCTTACCCCAGCGATGATGGGGTAAAAACTCGTATTTGAGGTAGGGTAGACCAAAGGGGTCTCAAAGGGGTCCCAGGACCCTAACATCAGCATAGACTGGGAACCTGTTAGAAATGCAAATTCCCAGACCTGGGCTGGTGGGGGGGAGGGTGTGAGAGAGGTGGGCAGCAATCCCTCCCTGCAGAAATTCTAACCCCTGCCAGTGTGGGAACCATGCACGTCAAGGTTGGAAGTCCAGCCTCTGGGGTCAGAGTCACTGGGTTTGAATACCAGGGCTTGTCCTTGGAAAATAGGGTGACTTTGGACAAGTTACTTAATTTGTCTCTTCTTTAATTTCCCCTGCCATAAAATGAGGGCAGTACCAGTCCCTAGCTCACCGGAACATTGGTGGTAAGATGATACATGTAAAGGTTTGGCAACACGCTTGACACATGCTATGTACTCAATAAATGTAAGCGATTATTTTCTCTACTATGGAGATCATCACAGATTTGCTTTTAGTTCATTTTACTCAACTATCAATATGATTACATTTATTGAGCATTTACTACATACCAGACTCACAGCACCGCGTAACACAGCATCCTTACCTAACCGCTCTCTTCCCAGTCCTGAGTTGGTGCCGATGAAATCCCACCACTTAAGCCACACCCCCCAAAACATCCAGAATCTCTGAAGGGCCCCAAGCTTGGATAGGTTTTAAAAAGCAACTCGGGAGATTTTAGCTTCTTCCGACCTGCAAGCAAGAATTACAGCCCAAAGCCCAAGGAACAGAGGCTGGATGTATGTACACGATCCCAGAGAAACTTCTGGAAGGAGTCCTTTGCCCAGCAAACTATAGTCTGTGCTTATATATTCCTCTCCTGCTTTACTGACCTTCTTAGGAAGCACAAATCGTGCTTGCCAGACAAAGAGTAGGTACAGATGGAAGTCTGTCGATGGATCAAGAATGAGTGCTGTTTGTAGGACCGCGCCCTCCCGACTCCAGGAAGCCTGACAGTGTTTCAGGACAGAGGAGTAATTATACGGCCATCATCTCCTCCATAACCAACTCCTGTAGATGCAGTGGTACATTTCCCCGGATAAATTGCCCAAGCCCCAAGGCCAGACCTAATGGTTTCACACACCGGTTTCCAAGGGGAGGAGCAACAGGGGCAAAGCTTTTAAATTAATTAAAAGAGACACTCAGGCACACTTCATGCCATTCTTTAATCTCCACTCTCCTGTGATAAATACAGAATGACAGGTCTGGGCCCAGGCTAATGAGTTGAAGGCAGGACCCTATGGAGACTCACCAAGGAGCCCTCAGTAATGCGGCAGCAGGGCCCAGGGCTCAGAGAAAGGAAGCAGCAAATCAGCACCTGGCCTCAGCTGGGTCACTGATGTGTCGCCAGAACGTTCTGAAGAGTTCCCCCTGGACATATGATCCCCCTCTTCCTCGACCAGCAGCCGTTTAAACAACAGACAAGAGGAAGCAACATGTATTGCATTAAAAGGTCAGAGAGTAATAACAGTTAAGATTTACTGACGGTTTTCTAGCGTCAGAAAAGGCACTGTGCTAAAAGGCTTCTCAGGCTGTACTTCATCTAAGCGTGGTGACCAGCTTCCCAAGCATTCCTCACACCTCCTGCCATATACACCCTCACCATCCAGTCCCCTCGCACACGGAATCAGAGCTGGTGCATGCGACCACTTTAGAAAATTCCAGAAGAAACGGTCTGTGCTAATAGGCTTCTCAGGCAGTACTTCATTTAAGTGTGGTGACCAGCTTCCCAAACATTCCTCACACCTCCTGCCATACACACCCTCACCATCCAGTCCCCTCACACACGGAATCACAGCTGGCGCATGTGACTGCTTTAGAAAATTCCAGAAGAAATGGTCTGTGACTTCTGAGCGTAGATGATAAAAGACATCAGCACCTCTAACATGATCTCTTGGATCACTTGCCCTGGGGGAAGCCAACGCCATCTCAAGAGGACACTCAGGCCGCCCTGCGGTGTGGCCACTCCCTAGGCCCCTTGCAAGTTAATCCTCCGGCTGCCGCCAAGACTCAGAGTCACCTAGCTCAAGCCCCAGACACCCCAGAAAGAGAAGTCATCATTGCCGGGCCCTGTCTGAATGCCTGAGCCACAGAACCCGGGAGATAATTGTCTTAAAAACGAAGTTCTGTGATTTGTTACACAGCGAGAGCTAACCGATACATAAAAACCAGATACTCTTATTTTCCATTTGAGGTGAGTTAAAGGGATTCACTCACGGGCACAGTAAGTGAAGCAATGGGGATCTGTGTCCAGGCTGGCAGATCTGAAGTTCTGGTTCTCATTCTGTCCTCTTACTCCTGACAGATAAACATAAGGTGTGTAACTGACTTCCCATCGCTTTTGTTAAGGGAAAAGCAACTACTTAACGGGAGCTCTGAAACACTTTTGTTGTTCCAAGATACTCTGTTCATCCACCATGGTACCCACACCATTCTGCCTCGAATTTTAGCCATTTCTCTATGGATAATTGTTCCTGGAGGGTTGGAACAAGGGATCTTTCTTCTGATAGTGCTGGTAAATAGCAGAAGGGTGGGGACAGGAGGCCAGGTCAGTCCCACAGACACCATCAACCTGCCTCAATGTTTGGCAGATCTGCTCTTCCACTTTCAGCCTGGGTGATTTTAGGCCTGTTGTCTAAATTTCAGCAGCTACCGATTCCTCACTCTTAAAACAACCAATATCATAGCCACACTTTTGTTCACACTGTGTTACACAAACATACTCAAAGCATTGAGCACATTTGCCTGGCACACAGCAAGAGCTCTGTAAAAATGGGACCTATCTGAATTATCAAATAGGTGTCGCAAAGCACCCACCATGTTACGTGCCGGAGCAAAAGCTCTTCCCTCAACCTTTTCTCACATGGGAAGGAAATGTCCAAAGAAATAGCAATGGTTCTCAGGAAGTGAAGAGATCTCGCTCTACAGGCTGGCCAGAGCGCTAATGCCCTGGCCATGGTTCCTACCAGAGCCCAGGCTGCCCTTCTGGAGTGATGAGAGGGTCAGCGAAAGCTGCCCTACACGTCCAGCCTCCAATGGGACAGGTGCAAGCAGCAGTCTGGCTCTTTCTTGCAAGAAGAAATGGAAGGCAAGGCGGGTCGCCTTCTCCCTCGCCTGCTGAACAGAGGTGGAGAGGGATTTCGCTTGCATCCTATCTCTTAATCCCATTACACTCTTATCATTTTGTCAGCGCAGACAAAGCTCCGTAGGTCCTGCCAACACTCATTCTAATGCCTTCCCAGGCGGTACACTCCTCCTTGGTCTGGGAGCCAACGAGCTGTCAAGTGTCACCGTCCCCTCAGGTGATTTCTACTCAAAGGCTATTTAGAGTCCCACCTCCCTTTGAATTTACGGCTCTCTCGCTCTCTTTTTGTTACGCCTGAGTTATCCATATAAAATTCTCTTTGGGTCCAAAATGTGTCCACAACCTTCCACTTCCGGGTAAGACTGAGAAGTGGGAAACTGGGGGAGAAGCTGGCCACTTACATCCATTCGAAATAAGCACAAATTCCTGGCATCACGAGGTGTTAGGTCGGGTTCTCCAGGGGACAGAAGTGACCCCACGCCTCGCGCCCAGTGTAACAGAGGAGTAGGATTAAAATACTGACAGCTACGAAACAAAGAGCCAAGGGAAGGACGCTGTGTGTAGCAGACAGAGGGCCCCTGACAGCCGAGGAAGGAAAGAGCGGACAGGGGAGGACAAGGGAGACTCAAACAGTGGGCCTCGGGCATGGGTCCTGAAGAATGGGCGGGTGCCCGCTAAGGCCGTGGCGAAGGGCAGGAAGAGCTCCCCCCACAGGCAGAAGGAATGAAAGGGGCGAAGGCAAGAAAGCTTAAGACGGGTTCACACAATGCTATGGATCTGCTGGGAGGAGAGACAGGACTGCAAAAAATAAAACAGATGAGGGGAACCCCCCCCCCCGGCAATAATGAGCAATAAAGACTTGTAGATTACCAAACACACCGGAGACATGGGGATTTCACGGAGAAGAATTAGTAACATAGTTCTCCGTGATCACGACCATGAAACCCCGAGACTAGAGAGACAGATTTTCAAAGGAGGCAATGTCAGGCGGACAGGTGGACTGCTCTTCCCCACACTTAATGCCCCTCCCTGAAAGTTTTTGCGTTAACCACCAAACACTCGCTCTCCAGCTAGTTTTGTCCTTACTTTAAAAAATGATTTTCCCTAGTTTTTAAAAACGACGACCTCCAGTGAGCAGGCGCGTATTACATGGTGTAAGTCAGGACTCTGTTACTTATCGGCAGGGTCATTTCAATGATTTCCAAAAGCCAGTCTCCACTACCCAGACTGGTTTCAAGGCAGAGGATATGTGTATCAGAGACAAACAGGATTACTGATAGGTCTCAGGGTGTCTGTCTGAGCCTCCGTATATTTTTCTATCCTCTGGCTCAGATTTAGAAAGCCACACGGAGTAAGCTCTCAAACAGAAATTCTCTAAATCCCAAATCCCTTGTCTTTCTCCTTAGAACCAAAGAGCTCGGTTCCAAAAAATGCCAGAAAACAGCCCAGGTCATCAAGCAGTCTCATATGGTGGGTCCCTGGTCACTGCGTCTGTGTCCTCCCAGACCCCAAAGACGTCCCCTGCACAACACTGCCCCAGGGAGGCCTCCTTACCATATACCACATGCTTGGCCACTTGGGATCGTTGAAGTAAGTCGGCTGGGCACGACTGAAGTCATAATCCCTCTTTGTCCGTTTTTTTACCACTTGCTGTTGGATCCACTCCACCTGCCAAGAAGAAGGGCATTTGGTGAGTGCTCAAGCTCCACCAGGCTTAGCACAACATAAACGACAGTCGGAGGCCAGTCCCCATCCTGGGCCAATGCTGTTCAAGTCAGAGACTTCACGCCAGCCACGCATGCTGAGTCCAGGGGCTCCGAGTCTCTGGAAACCTAGTTCCCCCTTATTTTCAATGCAGGTCAGCTCTCCAGTCCTTAATGACAGGTCATCCCTATCTCTCAACCACGTGCTAACTTCTTAGCTTCTTTGGAAAGCCTATTTTACTCACAATTTATTGCAAATTGATTGTGTTCATTTTTATACTCATTTTTTCGCCTTTACCATCTATGAAGGGTCAGTAAACTTGTTCTATAAAGGTCCAGATCATAAATATTTTAGGCTTTGCTGGTCATAGGATCTCTGCTGCCACTTCTCCTGCTGCTGCCGTATACCGCAGACACACAGAAGCGAACGGGTAGGACTGTGTTCCAGTAATATTTTATGTAGAGAAACCAGCAGCGGCCTGGATGCGGCCCACGGGCCAGAGTTTATGACCTTTGCCTTATACTACACATTAATTTTTTTTAATGTTCCGGGATTACACAGCAAATTTTAAAATAATCCTGGGATCAAATGCTCTAGGATCACAATTTCTTTTTTTTTAAAGAAATGGCTTTTTACAACACAGTGTGGTGGAAACAGCAATATTTGGGCAATCAGAAAACCAAATCCCTAAGACCTGTCTCTGGCACAAAATTGGAGAAATCACTCAACTGCCTGAGCCAAAGGCTCCGGGCCAGCTCGAATTCAAACCTACCACCCTTGAGAAAGTCTAAACAGTTAGCCACAACTTTGGCTTAAATAAAGCAACTGAGAGCTTCTGAGTTTAATACAGAATTGTAACCTAAATGTTAGGGCTACATATGGGGGTGTTTTTTTAAAAGCAGGTCATCATTATGGCACCATAAAACTAAGCATATTTTGTTTTTTTGTTTTTTTTAAGATTTTATTTATTTATTTATTTGACAGAGACACAGAGCACAAGCAGGGGGAGCGGCAGGCAGAGAAAGAAGCAGGATCCCTGCTGAGCAGGGAGCCCGACTCGGGACTCGATCTCAGGACCCTGAGGTCATGACCTGAGCAGAAGGCAGCTGCTTAACCGACTGAGCCACCCAGGCGTCCCAAGCATGTGCTACTTTGACTGGGGCATCTGAAATGCAGTCAGCCCTGGCGGCATTCTACAATTTGTTCCCAAGCTCTCTTTGTTCGCTCTCTCCTACTATTTTAGTTCTGTTCTACCACTTATCCCGACACTCCACAAAGGGATTAAAAATTGAGGGGAAGGAGACTTTGTAGTCCATTAGCGATTCCACATCCATCCATTCAGTAAAAACCTCCAAACCACTTTTTCCTACTTGATTAAAGATCGCTGGAGGAGAGGGGCTACAAGGTACTGATTGACAGGCTCAAAATGCAATGCTATCCACGAGGTACTAAGGCCAAAAGCCAAACTAATAAATTTCTCTGATTCTCATATCGGGAAATACATTCAACAAGACTACTGGTATGCAAGACGAATTTAAATAGCGAATTCCTAGAATCAGAACAGGAGGATTGCATGTAGAATCGCGTAGTCACAATTTTCACAAACGCTCTAATTAATAGAGTGACAGGTGTCATTCATTTTTTATGAAGTAGATTACTATGGAACACTTGCTACATCTTTCTCGGTAAAATGTAAGTCCTTCAAAGCCAGAGACTATTTCTCTGATTCTCATATCGGGAAATACATTCAACAAGACTACTGGTATGCAAGACGAATTTAAATAGCGAATTCCTAGTTACAACACTAACAAGGCAAACGGAATTACATTGCCTCCTAAGTAAATAGAAAATCCATTTATGATTACGATCACAGCTAAGCATCATATATGTGCCTTCTGTGACAGGTAATTTAGGCAAAATTATCAGTACAGAAAAAAAGCCAATAAATGAAAAATAATCTTCTAGAAAACGAACGGTGTTTCTGCTCCTGTTTTAATTAACGTAAACTAAGTGACTCTCCCGCACTGAATCATTCCCCACCCCGCCACCCCCAACACACAGACCTGTGCATGCTGGAGAAAAGGGATTGTGTATCTTTCTTTGAATTATTGGACAACGGTTGTCAGGGGTCTTGTGTTTTTCTTTGACTCCAGAGACTGCTCTTTAGAAATCACACCGAAACTGATGTGGCATTAGAAATGCGTGTAAATTTTGTTTTAATGAAGAGGGTCATTTTTAAGTGGCCGGGTTTCTAAAAATACAAGGGAGGAATCAATTTCCTTCTCAATCAAAGCGGGGCCGCAAGCACGAGCGTGTATGCCCTTTTTCTATGTCCAGGAAACGTTTTCATCTCTTCATTTCAAATAATCTTGCTAAGAAAGGAGTTTCATTCACTCACTTATCCATTCAATAAGCATTAAGTGTCTATTCTGCACCAGACATGGTGCTGGGAATATAAAGATGAGTAAAAATAGTCTCTGGCTTTGAAGGACTTACATTTTACTGAGAAAGATGTAGCAAGTGTTCCACAGTTGTCCACTTCATAAAAAATGAATGGCACCTGTCACTCTATTAATTAGAGCGTTTGACTACGCGATTCTACGTGCAATCCTTCCGTTCCTGTCCGCGGCGTAGCCCAGTCACGATGAAAGCACTGCATGTTTGCACGCCTGGTAAAAGAAGCCTGCAGATCTGTTTAGATGGAACTCTTTCCAAACTAATCCTATACTGGCAGCGGCTTTTCCTGACGGAGCCTCTAAAAATTCTGAATTGCCACCTAGATGTGTACCTAAGCCAGAAAGCGTCAAATCCCCCAGGGGGTCTCACACAGATTGCGAGAGCGCAGGAGTCTCCGCTGGGGTGGGGGGCGCGTCCCGGTGGATCACGGTTTCTACAACACCACGGTAAGCCTGCGCTTCCCCTAAGCGCACATACACGCAGACAAATGTGGGATAAGTATGTGAGAAAACCAAGTGACAGCCATTTTCCGAGATGAACTACAGGTACGAAAATAGAACCAAATATCTTACGGAATAGCATCCCTTCTGTAATTTTACCAAACAAAAGTGCTTAGTTACAGGCTTGGTGGCTAGAAGGTGGCACTGCATGCTGGCATCTAGACTTGACTACAAGTCACTCTGTCTGATCACAGGGCTGAAATAGTCAAGAAAAGTACAGTGGGGTTTCTTGTGTGTGTTTTTTTGGTTTTTGTTTATTTTTTTTTTTTTAAAGTGTCGGATATCATGTATTTTGTCTTGGTGCTTCAGGAGTATATAGCCCTACATTTTTTGGAAAGTGGGAAAAGCACCTCTTGGATCGGAAGATTTCTATGACTGGAAAGACTAGATTTATATTTTTAAGCCATTATCCATATGGCTGTCCTTGAGCCCTTTAAGAAAAAGCTCAGAGGTAATGCGTTACACAGATTTCGCTTTTTGCCAAGAAGCCGCAATGCATAGAAAAGATGCTTAGAAATTCATTTCCATAAAACTAGGGCCAGCCCAGGAAAAAAGGAAAACTGTGTGCTTTCCCCCACTGGTTTAACTTCTGAAGGTTCTATTTCTTATATATTACGGAACTACAGTTAATCCAGACTATAAAAACCACAGGACCTTTGAAGTCATCAGTGTATCCTCCGTCAACTTCAACACATGTGCGCTCCATGGTTTTAAGGACGCTCCCTCCCTCTACCAATACAGCTCCCCTCCCTATATGGTCCAAGCGAACAGTGGGCATCCGCCTCGCCAGAATCTTTGTCGAAAGATGTTCTCTTTCATCAGATTTCACGTGTCAAGCAAAGCACATCAAGTGATCATTCTGGGAAACCTAGCCCACCCCCCCCAACTATCTCAGTTGAACTCATATCTCATTAATTTGCAATTTAACAACTTTCTGAGATAGGATAAATAAGAAGTTATATGAATACATATTATGGAAGTTATTATATAACTATACTCAGAAAACAAACTATGATAACATAAGAAAGACAAATATGGTGCGGCATCACTCATATGTGGACTCTTAAAAAAAAAAAAAGCCAGACTTGTAGAAATAGCAGAAAAGTGATTACCAGAGGCTGAGGGGTGGGAGAGACAGGGATAGGTTGGTAAAAGAGTAAAATTTTCACCTGGAAGATGAGTAATGTCTCAGGATCTAATGTATGAAGATCGACTGTAATGGTGATGATAGTTGGTAACACTGTATCATATAATTGAAATTTGCTAAGAAAGAACTTAAATATTCTCACCAAAAAAAAATTCATATATATGTATATGTCTACATACACATATACATATATATACACATAGATGGTGATGAATATTAACTAAGTGGATGGAGAAAATCCTTACATCATATATATATGATCATATATATATAATCACTCCAACATACAATATCTTACAATTTTCTATGTTGATGATACCTCAATAAAGCTGAAATTGAAAAAATACATAAATGTCTCACTTTAAAATGTGTCTTGCAGTAGGGAGAAATTAGATATTAAAATATATTAAAACTAATGATTAAAATATATACTGGTAACAAATACCAACAGATTTTAATGGAATGGAAAGTCAAGAAGTTGACCCCAAATATATGAAAATAGAGTATATGATAAGGGTGCTATCCTAAATCATGTGGGGGAAAAACAGATTACTTCATAAGTGATGTTGAAACAACCACCAACTGGGGAAAAAATAAAATGAAATTGAAATCATGCAAACATCTTACATCAGGGCCAATTCCAAATGAATGATATTTAAATGTAAAAGTAAACAAATCAAACCACAGACATACCCTGAGAAATATGGGAGATTTAAAAAATAATAATAATCTTAGAGTAGAAGATGCTTGCCCAAGTTTAAAGCAAATCAAAAAAAGTGATTTAGAAAAAGTGATACATTTCATCGGAAACCGGGGATGTACTGTATGGTGACTAACATAAAAAAAAAAAAAGTGATACATTTAACAAGATACAAAAATAAATTTGGCATGGCAAAAAAACTTCAAAGGCAAGGCAGGTGACAAACAGGAAATGTCTCTGGCTCCTACTACAGACAAAAGGTGATTAATATATAAAGAGTTTCTACAATCAATGAGAGAAAAATTCAGTAGGAACACAGCCAAAGATAGGAGTACAGTAATATCTGAAAAGACAAACAGGAAAACTTTTTAGCTGCTACTACAGACAAAAGGCTATTTCCATCATATATAAAGAGTTTCTGCAATCAATAAGACAAAAATTCAGTAGGAAAACAAGCAAAGGATAGGAGTACAATAATCTCTGAAAAGATAAAGTTCCTTAAACATATAAAAATATTTCTAACCTCATGCAGATAAAGACAAAAGTAAATGAAAACCACATCAAGATACCACTTTTTCACCTTTTAGATATAAACAATACAAAGAGATAACATCCTATTAGTGAGGGCATGATACAACAATCATTCTCATATAATGATAATGGGAATGTAAATCTGTGAGCTCTTTGGAGCATAATTGGACAATACCTAAAAAAAATTCTACAACAAGTCATTCTACTTTTAGGAATTTATCCTACATATTTATTTACACATGTAAATATGCAAGGCTATTTACTGAAGCACTCTTAGTAATAACTGCAAGTTGTAAACAACCTGAATGTATACTGATAGAGATTAACAGACAATGACATAGCAACAACGCAACCATAAAAGAGAACGTAACTGACTACGTTACGTACTGACAGAGAACAGTCTCCATGATACAACTTGAAATGAAAGGAAAAGAAAGACACAGTCTATAAAGAACACTACGATCTCTACATTTCTTTGGTGATTACACATAAAGCCCCCAATATAGGATGGAAACCTTACTACATGCCCTTTAATACTTCGTTATCTTTGAACTACATGAATATGTTACCTATACAAACAATTTAAAATTTCTTTTAAGTTCACATGTTCCATTGGGGGCAACCTTCTCGGGTCCCCTCCCTCTTCAGGAGCTTTGCTTTGCTGCCCACCAAAAAAAGTTCTATTGGTTGATTACTATCCTATAGTCCAATGACCTCAAATGTGACCGAATGTGTGAATTACAACATATTTTTTGAAGAAATGAGAAAAATAGTATATAAGAAAACATCTCAGATGGCTTTGTATAATGTTTTAACATGGTGAGTGTTGAGAAAATAGGGATAAATAACAAAAAGAAGCGGTTAGAATTCGGGGAAATTGGTTTGTACTGTTAGATCTATCACCAGCCACCTGTGTGACCTTAAAAAAACCTTCGTGGACTCTTTCATCTGTCAAACGAGAGCAGACAGACAAAATATGCCCTCTATAGATAAAACTGCAAAGCTAGAAGGAGACTATATTCTAGTCTCTGATTTGACTGGGAATAAAAAGTTTGTGCTAAACGCAATAGAGGTACACAGGTGCTCCAGCTGATAAATGATCTCAGTCATTCCGTGAAGATGTGAGATTAATATTTAGAAAGGAGTGTAGTAAATTATATTATTCCTTTCATGATCTGAGGAAGCAGTTGCCAGGAAATAAAATATGTAGGATTCCATATTTTGTATCCTTTTTTGAGTACCATTGACAAAACAGGGGGAAAAAAGAGCATGTACAGATTTCTCCCCTCCTTTTTCGTTTCTGACTTGGAAAACAAAATACGCAGAGCTGCCTTGATTGAAATATATAGATAGATATATATATATATGTATATCAGTGAAGTGCATGTCTGTGTACTTGTTCACTGTGGAAGAGAAGGTCAATGAAGTCACTCCCAAACCCTAAAATCTGAAGCCAACATATCCCAAAAGTTTTCTAAAACTCTGATCCAGAAACCAGAGTTAACTAGTGAAAGAATCAAAGAATCTAGTAAAAGTATGTGTTTAGATGAGGGTATGGTGGTTTTTAAACCTTACTCCAGTTAGTAACTAACTGGTAATTAGTGAGTTACTCAATATTGACACTGGTATTTCATTCGAGGCATACTTTAAAAAGAAAAAAAAAACCACAATTGTTTGGAGTCTGCTTTTTTCAGATAGCTACTTGTGAACAAAATAAGCATTACTATTTATTTGATGGAGGATTTTACTTGATGTGCTTGAGATAGGAACTTTGAATCCTATTTAACGACTGCAAACATCAGAGGCTTATACTAGGGAACCATCTAGCCAGGAATACGAGGAATCACACCATTTCTGGAAGGTCACTGAGAACAAAGCTGCGAAAGAAATACTGCATATGCACCCTGAGCAGTGTGATCGAGCACAATGCAGGCCCCAGTGAAAAACTTTGCCTGCTGGAACATTTTCTAATTAGTTGGCTTTCTCCAACAGAACCAAACTTTTAGAAGTGGGTCATCAATTTCACCGCACTCTCGTAGCATTACTGATCTAACCGCATTACTTACTTTCAGGGAATTCGAGTTCTACTTCACCCCTTAAATGATTCCACTAATATGCGCATGCTTCTAAACATTTAATTTCCTAACTTGTTCCTATTTTCTCCCCACTTCTGATAAGATGACATGTGAAAGGAAAATATAAATGTTGCATCCAATTAAAGCAATAAAATTTATTTCCACCTTCAAGGCCCTTTGTCTCTTCACTCCAAAAATATTATATGAAGTATCTACTATGCTGTGGGCACTGTTCTCAATGCTATAGGATGGCACTGGACAAAATAACCAATTGCCCAGCTTCGGGCAGTTTCCATCCTAGTGAAAGGTAGACCATAAAAATGTAAATAAATAAAAGATCATGTAACAGACTTCTATGGCACAAAAAGTAATTAACATACAGTGATGGAAATCATGAAGGAGGGGGATATAGGTAAGGTGGTCCAGAAAGGCCTCTTTAATAGAATTCTGAATAATAAGGACCCTTCCATATAAAGGTCTCAAAAGAAAATATTACAGGCAACATGAGTCGTTAATGCAAAAGACCTGGAATGACCAGATGTCTGCATTTTTGTCTACAGTTCATCCATAGGCCACAGATGCCTATGGCGATCCCTCGGGGCCTAGGGGTGGGTATACCAGTAGTGCATTGCACCCTCCAGTGGATAAAGAAAAAGGCTCTCTCACGTCAAAGAAGCTGATTCCCAGACATCTGGTCAACTAGTTCTGGGCTCCTGGGTACCAAAAATACGATCTAGAAGTGACACAGGTTCAAGGTGGGCATGTCTCCAAAGACCCACCACCTTTTCAGCTGATGAGAACAAACTCGGGTGAAAGAAGGCTAACGAGGTCCTCGGGAGGGGACCCTCTTGCCCATACCCACGGATGGTACCCTTGTGATGCTCACCACTCTGGTCCAGTAAGGGGCATTAGGGCAGACTCTGACTTTTTAGTTGAACAGTAAAATATCACCAGTTCAATGTCATCTAAACAGCAGAGAAACTATTAAATGATTTCTAGGACAGAAAGGGTCTCAAGTACAAAGCACTGAAGCACAAGGGAAGGGGCGAAAAATGCTATTTAGTGCGGAAGCAGGTTTAGAACATCACATTAGTATCAGAAGACAGAGTTACTTAATCCGGCGATTTCAGACATTATCGACGACCACCTCCGCAACTCCGTGAAAAAGGACAGCATAGCTGTTGGGCACATCTTGCAAAACAATCTAACGTGTAAGTAGGCTACATTAAAAACAAAGTAGTCATTTCCGGGGCTTTACGTAGAAAAATCTAGTGTGAGTTCTTCATACATGCAGCGGGTAGAGCTGTACTAGACCATGCCTCAGATAGGCAGCGCAGAGTCCCAAGATGGGAAAACATGCCACCTGAGTTCTTGGTAGACCACCAATCATTAACCTGGCCACCGGGGCAATCACAGAAATCCCGGGATTCTACATTTTCATATGTAAAATGCTGTAAAATTGTTGAGAGACTCAAAGCCTAGTAAGTCATACAAATGGAGGGTCTACAGGACTGAGTACTCTGTACTCTGATTGCATGTTTCCTCCCCCTTCCTCGGAGGAAAGGAACGAGGTCTTAGTATCCCTAGTACCGAGGACAATGTTTAGCAGTAGGCCCTCCATGAATAGTTGGAGATGGATGGACGATGTTTTTACACTGCATTAACACATTTTTTCAGTAGGTATATCTAAGTTTTCTAGTTATTAAGAAAAGAGCAGGAAATTTTAAACTGGAGAGAGTAGAAAAAAGAGTATCTGCTTAATCCTACCAAGTACACTAGGATATTTTGTTTTTCAACAATAGTTAAGATGGTAGCATAAGGATGTTGATGCTACCAGGAATGAAGAGGATGTTAAGGTATTAATGAAGGATGTGGTCTTTCTATCTATAATTTTATATATTTTTAAGGTACCATGGAACCCTTCTTGGTTTGACAACCATCCCTGCCCCCAACTTGGAACCTATTGCTCTATTGACTTTGATCTTTTGAGGTGGGATCATTTCCCCACCTCCCCGGTCTAAACCTCAGAAGCCACAAAAAACAGTGTCCACAATTACAATGGATAAACACAAAAGAATTAGGTAGTTGTTGACTAAGGTCAAGAACCTGTAACTTTACTGTGGATACCAGTCGTCATTCCATCACCTGCAAGAGCCAAGATTAAATAAAGTCGATGGATCCCACAGCGTTAGTGATACTTTCTCCCAGTGGTAAAGAGCATCTCCCACAGTTTAGTGGTCAAGGACTATAGTCCATCATCAAAGCACAGAGCAAAGTGTGATTTTACAAGCATTTATGGGAGTACCTGGGTGGCTTAATTGGTTGCGTCAGACTCTTGATTTTGGCTCAGCTCATGATCTCAGGGTCATGAGATCCAGCCCCACGTCGGGCTCCATGCTCAGCAGCGCTCTCTCTCACACACTCTGGCTCTCACTCTAATAAATAAATAAATAAGATCTTTAAAAGTATTTATGGAGGGAGAAATATAAAGATCAAGGCAACTTGATCTTTGATCAACTCAAAAATAAGTGAGAAAAGGTTCCAAACTGATAAGAAAATAAGAAAAGAAAGCTTGTTTTTGAACATTTAAGTTTAAGGCTTTGCCCATCCTGGTTACTAGTAATAATACCCATCAGCAACAGTTTCTTGCCAACTTTCAATGACAATATATTTGTTTTACCTTTACCTTTCTAGGAAAGCTTATCTCAGAAGATTTCAGGTTCATTCCCCCCATTGACGTGTCACTCTTTCAACATTCTTAAAATCCCCTGAAGGCAAGATACTTATATCTGTCTCAAATGTAATGCACTTGTTTCTTGAGACAAGTTTAATTTGCCCTCTCAAAGGAAAAAAAAAAAAAAAAAGCTTCCTATTCCTAGTCACGCCAAAATGCTTTCCAATGCATAGAAGAGAATTCAATTTCTATTAAAGTGTGTCTGTGTTTGCGCAGATACGCCCAGCACGTGGTGATGTGAGTTCATTAGCGTACTTGTTGAATGGCAAGATTACATCGAAAGAATCTTGCATATTCTAACGCGGACATCAGTTTCTTCTATTTTAAACTTCAGGACAATTAATTTAAGCAACGAGAGGAAATTTGAAAACAGTTTTGATTGCTTGAAAGTATTAAAAGGAAATAGGATTCTAAAGTATCTAAAATTAATCCTACTTGTCTGAATGCCCCCTGGGGTTAAATTCACACTTTTGATTAAATGCAATCTTAATTCAGGGATTAAACTAGGACAGCACATAATTCCCTCCAGCTTCACTCTGGGATCAAGATTATCACTGCACTAAAAACACAGTGGCATGACTTCATTCTATATGTATTTGTTTTTTGAATAATCACCGTCTAAGCAATTCGAAAGCCAAGGCAATGGAATAAAACCTATTCAACATGTCCAGTAAGTAATCTCTCATTCTGTCCTCAGCACAGTGAAGTCGGAGACTTCTGAAAGACTGACAATTGTACCTTAAAACCAAGTGTTGATCTCTTGATGGATTTTGGTTCTCTTCGACCAATCCTGCAACTCTGTGTATCAATCACTCACGATATTCCCAGACCCACATCTGCAGACTGGACGCCCTTGCCTTACCAAGTGAATACAAAGACGAGCATTATTTTGTGCAGAGTGGAGAAATTGTTCGATTCAGCTGAAATTAATAAAAAAAAAAAAAGGCAAATTCTGGCCAAGGAAAGGGAGTCATTCTCATTATTTCTCCACGCAGAGGACACGGGGTGATCTGCTCAATCTCAAAAATATGTCAGCATCTTGCTTCTTCATTCCATGGCTCACAAACAATGATCATGAAAGTTCTATTCATATGGGGAGAAAGACGCGTCCCTAGTGACTAATTCAGCGCCACTGCACAGACTGTCTTACTCTCCTAGCTATTTAAATATAAATAACAATAGCACTTGTTCCTAAATTTCCATGGACCCTACTGCTTCTATTTGGAGCACAGTGGAAAGATCTGAGTAGGGGGCAGGAGGGTGAGTTCCCTAACTTCACAATCGGGTACCCGAAGTTTTCATTTCATGCATTTAGTACTTTTTTTCAGGGTGAGGCATTCTCAATATTCTGGTAGCTTCTGATTTTTAATCTTTCTCTTTAACTCTCTTCATTGTCAAGATTTCAAATCTCAGAAATGAAGAAAGTACCAACTGTTATGCTGGCGAGCCCTAGCTATGAATCAAATCGGGGGCTGGATTAAAAGTCAATGTCTTTTCTTCCTCCTGCTGCCAGAAGGTAAATATGCAATTTTAGGGGCAAATACATGAAGTCTACCTAAGTGCTCTACGTTCTCTCGAGGTTCATCTACGTTTTTTAAACCTAAAATGAGCTCAAAAATCCGTAAGTAAGTAGTATGAAGTCACCGGTGGGGAGAGGTCTGGATGAAGACCCCCACGGTGGGCCCCCCAAACAGCAGAGAGAAAAGAGAAAGGTCCGTCTTTGGAGTGGGTCTCTGACTTGGGTTTCTATTATACTCTTTTTTTTTTTTTTTTTTCCGGAACTCTAACCTTATACTTGGCAGGGAGGGCAGGGGTGTTTTGCAACGAAAACACTGGAATTGTGGCAGCTCTTAAACACCATCATCACCCTCTGAAATATTTAGCAAACAGCTACTTTGGTCAGGGTGGGGGAGAAGCATGCCTTTGAGCCTCGGGGAAAAACACGGTCCAAAATCCCTGGGCCAAACGGGAAAGGGATTGGCATATTCCCACCTAGATCCCGTTGCCTGAAGCAAACCAAATGTTTTCTCAATTTCAGCGCCGTTCCCTCACCTTTGAAACCACTGATGAGGCTTCCAGCAAGGTGGTACTTGACAAAAGCTGCAGGTCAGAGCCCATAAAAATCTGGAGCAGGACGTGATGGAGGAGGGCACGGGCTGGGGGTTCCGCCTGGCCTCCGCGAAGGCGAGACTGAGCCGGCTCCCAGCTGCCCGGTGGCCTGCTTGTCACAGCAGAGGAGAGCCAAGTCGCTCCAGCGGGCCTCCCTCTCCCTGCACTCGTAATTCATACCCACCACAGTCCCTGACAGGAGCCCTGGGGCCGAGGCTTGAGGAAGGAGAGAGAAAACACATTTTCATCACTGTCATCGAACCTGACACATTTGCAGCGGGAAGACCCAGGAGCACAGGCCCTCCCCCATCCGGCTTCCTTCTTTCCTGCTGTGTGTTTTGGATGGCTCGCCCTGGAGTCTGTTGTGTCAATGTTCATGGAAATGTGATGCATTTACCGCACTCAGGGGCTGTCAGCAGTTCTCCCTGGGCGCACCCCCCACCCCACCTCCAGCACTGCTGGGGCACGTGCGGGCTCCCAGCCCCGGAGCGGCGGCCGGCCTGGACCACGTTTCTCAGCAGCCCTACCGCGTCTTGGCTACTTGGGAACGGGACGTCCAAACAGGAGCACCTGCTAAGCTCGCTCCGGAGACTTCATTCAGTGTCACACTTAGCGGCTCGCTGTCAGGGGGAGGGAAGGCAGAGGATGCAAAGCAATTACTACGAGCCAGAGAGAGTTTGAGGATTATGCCTTGAGCTCATGAAGATCCGGAAGGGCGAGGGCAGCCTCAGCCTGTCTCCGAGCCCCACAGCGGCCTCGCTGCGCCTTGCCCAGAGCAGGCCCCCAGGAAGGGTTTCCAGAAGGAATGACTGCATTAACTACTCTTACAGGAAAGGAATCATTGGTGGTTCAGCCCCACACATGTAAGGGAAAGCAGAAAAGCAAGCTCTAGGTTGCTCTCACTGGGAAGAGGAGGGGAAATGATTTTATGTCATTTTCGGATCGGATTGGGCTCAGGAGAAACCAATGAAATGATCGTGGGCTGAGCTAAGGAATAAATCACATAGGTGGTGGTAGGCTCTTCCAGTCCTTTCATTTCCAATGCGTCTAGAAGTCATTGGCTATGATGATATGGGAAGAACAACTATTTGACTTTTTGTTCACGTTCTGGGCAAAATAAACCTACTGTTTCTTTAATACCACCCAACTGTTCCAGGAAAAGATCATTTTACCAGTGGAGACCCTGAAGCGCGGGGAAGTCAAGTCATGAGACAGTAAGGAACCGGAAACGACCCTGATTAAGTAAATCCACCCCCAGGTCTGTTTCCGTATAGCACAGCAGCTCCCTTTGGAGCCATTCTCTCAGAGGACGAACAGGCTGCGGGAGGCACATCTTTTTTTCTCTGCCTTTGGGCCATCACAACATTTCTACGCCTAGAGCGTAGTCAAAGCTGATCCCGTTACTATACTAGAAGCTTCCCTGGGTGAAGGGTGAGGGAAGGAGGGAAGAGAGAACAGAAAATGGAGTAATGCTGGAACTTTTATCGTCCACACAAGGAATTTTGCAGAGGTCTTCAATGACTCGGCTGGAAGCATTGTAAAATGGGTTAAGACATTGAGTCCGCAAATGGCAGAAGAATTGTCTAATGAGTGAAAAATAAAAATCTGAATCAGGAAGAGAATTCTTAGCTCAACCCTGGCAATGACGACAGAAATCCTTTTTCCCCTCAAGGGCATCTTCTGACTTGTAATTTAAGAGCACATGAAGTTCAAGGTCTGAAAATTTCCCAAATTAAAACAAACAAAAAAACAAGTCACTCATCGGGACTAAAATCTTTAGTTACCCAGCTGCTCTGAATTAAATGGCACTGACAAGATGAGACAAAGGGAGACATGGTGGTTACTGATTAAAAGTTGGGTCTCTAGAGTCCAAGGAGCCTGTGTTTGAGAATTCTTGCTCATCCCCTGAAGAGCCGGCTAACCTCAGACAAGTTACTTAACCTCCGGATGTCAAATGGGGAAGGTAATTGAACCCGAAGAGTAAATGAGCTGATTCATGCCCAACGCTTAGCATGGTTCCTGGCGCACGAGTACCCACCATGCAAGCTTGGTGTCGCTGTGCCAAACGATGCCCACTGAGGAGCTAACCTCTTGCATTAGTCCAAGAGCTGCAAGCTTTGGTATCGTCCCAAATGACCAGAGTGTGACACTGAGCATGGAAGCTTTATAAAGGCACACTGGACTAGAACTCAGGAGATTTGCTCTTATCCAGCCCTGTTACCGCCTTGATTTCAATCTCCTTCCCTACAAGCTTACAGGGTTAAGATCAGATTAGGGATTTGGCCCCAGGGGTCAGAAAGCTGCCACCAAGGTCAACAGGGGAGGATGGGGGTGTTAAGCAGTAAAGTCAATCAATGGTCTGGGCCCTCCTCCTCTGCACCCTCCCAAGTAGCCCTTGTCTCGAATACAGTGCTCTGCCTCAAACCAGAGAAGCGTCTCAAAGGATCGGAGATCCCGTGGTCAGTAAAATTCTATGCAATCTCTGAAATTTTTAGACCTAGTTTTTGTCTAGTTTTAGGACAACTGGCATTCATCTTCAAGAACTGGAACCCAGATCATTAAAAAAAATAATAATAACTAGGGACTCCTGGGTGGTTCAGTCGGTTAAGCATCTGCCTTCGGCTCAGGTCATGATCCCAGGGTCCTGGGATGGAGTCCCACATCGAGCTCCCTGCTCAGCGGGGAGTCTGCTTCTCCCTCTGGCTCCCCCTGCTTGTGCTCATACTCTCTCTCTCAAATAAATAAAATCTTTCAAAAAATAATTAAATCTGTTTTAAGAATTTTCATTGTTTTGGGGTGCCTGAGTGGCACAGCGGTTAAGCGTCTGCCTTCGGCTCAGGGCGTGATCCCGGCGTCATGGGATCGAGCCCCACATCAGGCTCCTCCGCTATGAGCCTGCTTCTTCCTCTCCCATTCCCCCTGCTTGTGTTCCCTCTCTCGCTGGCTGTCTCTATCTCTGTCAAATAAATAAATAAAATCTTTTTTTAAAAAAAAAGAATTTTCATTGTTTTATGCAGATCAACTTCTCAACTCTATTTTTTTCTTATGGAGTCATCAGCAATCGCCTTTGAAGACTGGAACCAAGGAAAGCTATGTTGATGCCAGAACTCCACTGTGGGCAGCCATGATGTTTCTCATCCAAGTGGATTTCCAGACCCTTCGTAGAACAATTCTAATGAGCACTGATGTCTTAGAGTTTTCCAAAGCCATGTTCAAAGAAGTAATGTACATAATGAGGTCTATGGTAATATAAGTAACGAAATAAGCTGGCAACAAAAATGATCACGAAAGATTCCACAAACCATTTCATATGGCCCCTGCCACTGACAAGAGAGCTCATAAGTCTGTCTCCGTGAGAAAGATCAGATCTGGCCACTTTTCAGCATTTCCTTAGCCATTAACCCTAACTCAGACCCTCATTTTGTCCTACCTTGCTGAGATCCCTAATCATCCTGTTGGGATTTCTATCAAGTTTGGTCCTTGTTTCTTTCATACTCCAAGCACCTGCCAGAAGACCTCAGTAAGTAAATTCATTCATTCCAGCACCTTCCTGGTGAGGGTGTCTTTCCTTCCATGGTACTTTCTCAGCACCTGCTTCTGTCTCCCTCAACTACAATTAAAAAGCATTTTAACTATTTGCTAGGCTTCTCCATGAAAGCACACATTCCTGGAAGAGACCCTATTTTCCCTATCAGTGTCCCTGGCATTTGGCAGATGACCCGGCTGACAATGGCTGTAAAGTGACTGCTAAGTGAATTAACCTGTTAATACGTGAAGAATACGGAGGACTTTGTAACGTAGACTGGCGCTCAAGGCCACTTCCTGAGAACTGGCCTAGTTCCTGGGACTGACTTCAACCCTTGATGATATAGGTAGTCCTTACTAAACTTTCAAGTCAATTTGATTCAGCGCTCCTTCACTGAGCACCTGTCAGAGGCCTGGCCCTGGTTTTATCAGTCTCTCCACCAGTAAGCCTCGGACTTCCTGGAACAGGGGAGACAATTTAGTTAATTGCTGGCAATTAACTGAAAGGCTGGTCTCTGCCCTCCATTGCTCACAGCCCAGTGGGTGGACTTATTGTAACACCAAGGGACACGTGTCTTGGCAACAGAGGATTCCCCTTGGTCCCTTCTTTGCTCTCAAATGTTCGGTCTTGTGGCCTTTTGAAAGCTTCAGCGTGTCCGCTGTGCTGTGGCAAGTGGGTCAACCATGCAGAAACCTAGAACCGTCGTCCTAAAGTGGTGTTGGTAAAATGTATATATCTAAGCACATCTTAGTTGCTTCAGGGCTGTGGTTAACACCTGTCACCTTGTAATAGGACCCAAGAGAAAATACCCTTCCCCTTGGAGTTTACCTGTCTACTGAGACTGACTGCGACCCAGACCGAGAGGACCAGAAGCCAGGTCGGGGCAGAACTAGTTTTGCTTTACATAAAAGAAATGGCAGTGGGGCGCCTGGGTAGCGCAGTCGTTAAGGCGTCTGCCTTCGGCTCAGGATGTGATCCCGGCGTACCGGGATCGAGTCCCACATCGGGCTCCTCCGCCATGAGCCTGCTTCTTCCTTTCCCACTCCCCCTGCTGTGTTCCCTCTCTCGCTGGCTGTCTCTCTGTCACATAAATGAATAAAATCTTTAAAAAAAAAAAAAAGAAATGGCAGAAATGAGTGGTTTCCCAGTATTTGTTCTGTAGAGACAGCAGAGACAAAACTAGATGGTTCTAGATTTAATTCTAGGAAGCAACACTTACTCTGTAACCTGCCTGAATGACTGGGCCTATCTCACTACTAGTCACCTCATCTTCTTGTGACCCAACGTGCAGGGCATGCAGTAGGGATGACAGAAAATAGTTCCTCTCCAACCCCCACCCCCAGCCCCATCAGTCTGGGGCAACACTGTCTTATGTTTATCGACAGGTCAGAAGGACACACTGGGGGTTCAAACATGGGTAGGTCCACCTGCAATTAACTGAATTGTCTTGAAATACGTAAAACCACTACACACATGTCTTTATAGCAAGAAAGGAGATTTTTGAGGAGCACATTCCCACGAGGTTGGGATGGTGAGTCGTCCGATTCTGGGTGGTGTACCCGATAAACACTGGATCTTAAGTAGGTATTTAAAAACCACTGTCCAGGGAAGTGACAACTGTGATGTTTTTCTGAGCTACCGCCACACCCTTCAGAATATGATTCAACTGTCAGAGTTTTTGTTCCCCAATCATCCCTGAACACAATGCCTGACAGGTAAGCCACCTGCTGAGATGGACTTCCATAAAGACTTCTAGAGAGATTCTTCCTTTCTCTGACATAACCTCCAGGATGAAGAAACCATGGCCCTTTCCAGTCCCGCCTCAGCACTGGTTAATGTGCCCCCAAAGCATTCACTCTGGAATGACTTCTAGGTGCACGAGCTGGTACGAGGGCCCAGCCCCAAGGGCAGCCAACATGGCCTCACAGGGCAAACCCCCTTGGGCCCGGCTCCCTGTTTCTATACTTGTCATGCACCCCCAGATGTGTCTAACAAGCCCTCGAGGGCTCACACGCTGGATTCTGCTTTCTAACTGTAAACCACATCACTGTTGGGAATCCGGGGCCCTCGGGGGGCAGAGGGGAAGTTCAGAATATTGTTCTTCCCAAGAATCCCCTCATGTTCTGGAATCAGTGACTAAAAAAAGCAAACAGCTGGCTTTCTATGTCTATTAGTCTTTGATTCATACATCTAAGGAAGGGGAAAAAGCCTCACCAAAAAAAGTCACTGATAAACATGTGATAAAGGCCAATGGTATGCTTTAGTTCACCTCTTATGTTCCGCCATGGGTCCTTTGCCATTTGGGCAGGGATCTTAGAGACTGTCAAGCTCAAACTCTTCATTTTACAAATGAGAAACTTGAATCCAAGCGAGGTTATACTTTTTTTGTGATGGGAAAGGTTTTCCTCCCCTTCGGCTTGCCTTTTGACCACCATTACACGGTCTACCATTCGACGCTTGGCTTTTAGCCTCACTGAACCAATATGGATAATGACCCCCGCCCCCCCCCCCAATATGGGCAAGAAGAGACCAAGGTGCTCTTTGAAGCAAAATTTAGCTTTCTAGAATTTGCCAGTGAACTGCTGATTTGGAACATGGGCCTACAAGGGAATTGCCTTGTTACAGACAGTAGGTATGCAGTGAGGACTTAATATGTGAAGTTGAAATGAACCATGAATTAATAATGGCATTCATCAAACTGAAATTCTCCTGTTATTAGTCACGCACTGGTATTTGTGGGCTGTATTCCCTCAGTCATTCGTAAACACGCACACACCTAGTAACCAGCCAATATCAAGGACAAACAACCCAGAGGCCGGCCTTAGCGAAGCAGCCAGTCTTTGGCGGGGTGATGCCGCCCACCCGAGAACTCACTCCACTGTTGGCATTTTTTTTTTCAACTGTGTTCTCAACACAAGTGTTATGTCATTGTTTTTATCTCAAGATATGTGTAAAATATTCAGGAACACTGCGATAACGTCAGGCAGAGTGTTCTGAGAACACTCTCGATGTCCTCAAACATGTTAGCCAAGCAATGAATGTTCACTGTCTTGAGGTTAAAAAAATAGCAAGAAAAAGAAAAACACTGCGATATAAGTTTTTAGAACCCCGACCTGTTAGGGTTCTTGCCAGGGGACATTCCCCTTGTTATGAGATGACCTACCTAGGTATGGAATTTAGATTTTCCTGGTATCCTGGCCCATGCCATCCCAACCCAGGCACTGTTAAGCGCATTCCCTTGAGACAGAACAACGCAGCCTCTGATGTCCTCAGATTTGCTCACCGACATCCACAAGGTCAGTCCCAGGCACTTGACCTACGGAACCTCTAATCCCCTCCACAAAAGGAAAGGCTGGATGTTCTACCCATCTCTCAGACTGAAAACTGAGATTCAAAAGGCCAAGCAGAGTGTCCCAAGTTACCCACGAGGATACGAGAGCTGGGATATCAACCTAAGAGCCCATGCTTTTCCACCACATGAAACACAATCGCCGAATTATTCTTTAACCCACAGTAAGAATGAACTCGAGCAAACGCTCGTACATGAGCCGCCCCTCCCTTGCCTGGCACAGAGTCTACGCCTCTTTATGTTGGCTAAGGACCACGGGAAAGCTAAATGTCAGGACACTCCGTGTAGCAGACACTGCCAACAAAATGACCCAGGTAAAGATGCCCTCCTACAGTTCCTCTTCCAAGTTGCTTATTTTAAACACAAAAGCTCCTTGGATTTTCACCATAAATTGTTAGAACTAGAAATGTGAGAATAATTGCAGAGGAAAGCTGTGATTTTTGTGGGTTTGCCCAAGTCTGCAGCCCAGAAGAGCCAGGATTATAGGATTTTTCCCCCACAGTGCTGTTAGTAAAGAGATCTCTCGACTGTGTCAGATCGAGTTTCCCCAAATGCTAACCTGGGAGCCAGGGCCTAATCGCATCTTTAACTTTCCTTTTATACGGCCATATTTTCAAAAAAGAGAAAGGTGAATAATGAAAATAGTGCCAATAATGACAGCCACAATTTACCGCCCCTTCTAGGAGTAAGACACTGTATATAAATCCCATTGTGTAATCCCCGCAACAGTCCTAGGAGGTTGGCTAGCCTCGTGGAAGGAGGAAAAGGGGACTCAGAAAGGTTTAGTTCTTTGCCCATGTTCCCAGCACTAGTAACTGGCAAAGCAGGGCTCAGAACCCACTCAATGAACCCCTAACACACACCGTTCCTACGAAGCGAGACAGGACCCACGCTGGATCTTTCAAGAGGCCCACCCAGAACTCGGGTGCCACTCATCACCTCTGTGGGTCCCTTTTCAGCCTCAGGGGCGAGGTCTTACCCACCGACAGGGCCCCTCGCTACACATGGGGCAGATCCTGTGTGCCCATCACAAACGCTGGTTTTCGGTCCGCGTCCAGATCTCCGCGGAGACCTCCAGGAGCAGAGGACGATGAGTATGCGCCCCAGACACCCTGTTCCTTCCCCAAATTCAGCGGCACAGTGGAGCCAGGCACACACCCCAGCACCACCATTGAAACCTGCTATGCGTTCTGCCGTGAGTACCCGGTCGCCAAGACGGGAAGCGTTGTGATTCCTATGGAAGAGTCGCCCTGTCACGTCCCTAGCCCTGAACCTCCAGCGGGCTCCAGGATGAGGAATCTGCCAACAGACTCTCGCCCCATGTGCTGGCTGACTGCCTGGCCCCCGGCCCAGCTGGACCTGAGCCTCCCGACTTGCCAGGCCTGGTCACAAGCCAGCAGCTTTCTCGACATCCTCCTTTGGACCCGGGAGCCCAAGGAGTGTTTCTGAATGAGCTAAGGGGAGCACAGTAGGCCCACCCTTCAGGGCCCAGATCAAAGACCTCTTTTAAGAACACTCATGATCTCTCCCAGCTCAATTATTACTTTATTCTAGGAGCACCCCCCACCCCACCAACCACACTCTCTAAACATGGCGTCCCTACCCCCCCAGTGCTCGAGCACCCCCCTGCATAACCGCTTCCCAGGACTTACCACAATCTGAATTCAGGTGGGTTATTTATGTATATCTGCGTATTGTCCACCCTCCCACAGGAACCCCGGGCTCTACCGAGGCCGTAAGCTCACGACCCCCGCGCTTGCTGTCTGCTGGTGAGCGCAGCTCGGGAGACACTGCCGGCAACCAAGGCCTGAACCAGGGCTTTCCAATAAAAACAGAATGCAAGCCACGTGTTTGCTTAGATTAAATTCACTAGTGGCCGCATGAAACACGCAGAAAGAAGCAGGTGAAATAAATTTTAATAATATTCTTTAGCCCGGTTCATCGAAGCTGTTATTGCGTCATCACGTAAGCAAAAGAGAAGTTATTAAGGGGCTAGGTTATGTTCTGTGTTTCGGTCTTTGAAATCAGGTACGTGCTTCGCACAACACATCTCGACTTGGATACCAAATTTCCACGGCAATACCTTGTCTGTATTTAGATTCCATAAAAGTGACCCCTGAGAGAGTAGATTCACCTACCCAAATTGTATCCAACACATGTAAACATTTTCCTGATTTCCCTCTTTTCCAAGGGCATCGTGGCGCACGTGGCTGGTGGCTGCCACATTGGAGAGTCAGACTGAAATGATTAAATGAGAGAATACGTTCTAAAATAATGATTGATGGGTGGTACTCATCGGTGAAAGGCCTTACATTTTTTGGATTTTCTCTGGATCTTAAATCACTTTCTAGCAAGTCAGCGCAATCCTGAATCGTTTCTATGGGGGGGGGTACCCCAGCCCCACCATCTTGCCAGGAAAGGGAGATGACGCCACAGAACCGGCCCTCAATGCAGTTGGGAGGCCTGGATTTCAGACTCAGCCAGATCACAAAGACTCAATTCAGTTCAGCTGCAACAGTAACTAGTCAGATCAGGGACACTCCAAGTCACACAGCTCTTTTGTTTCATTAGAAGGTGCTGCCCCGCCCCAGTCCTTTGGCACTGTATCGCTTTCCAGCTTTCAGTCTAACTGATCGTGTACCTATCTCAGTTTCCCTTCTACGCCAGCCAGCAATCTGGGGTGGAGAGGGCCTTATTCATCACCGAGCAGGGAGACTGGAGGTCCCCGCTGGGCCAGCACAAGTGTAGTTCAAGCCTGGGGTCCTTGTGTCATCTGTACCTCTGTCCATTCTCAAAATTCTGGAAGATTATAATGGGTCATGGAAGCTCCCAAAGACCCGAGCTCCTGGCAGGCACTTGGGAAGCAGCTGTTGGATATTAATGAGCAGAGCATGGCCGGAGTCCCAGGCGCACCTGATGCTCACCTCTGACCTTCTTCTCCTCTCTAAATACCGTTAGGGGGAACAACACGCAAACAGAACCCTGTGATATATAAAAAAGCCTTTATAGTAACAAAATTCGATTTACAGTCTTGGGCATTTTAAATTTCCTTTTGCTCGTCTGTATGCTTTCCTTAATCATGTCTTGTCCCCGTGATCACATGCCCTTTATTTCCCCTGAATATTAACATTTTTCTCTGATACTTTCTCTCTCTTGGCTTGCTTTTTGTCTTTGTTTGCTTCTTTTTTTTTTTTTTTTTTCCCATTTCCTTTCAGTGATTAGCTGCCCACAGAGCTTCGGGAGAGCTCTCAGATTTTTCAATCCCACGTAAATCTGGTCTATTGAGCTTCCCTGACCTCTGGTTGTTTCAAACTAATCCGGCTCCTCCCCACACTTTCATTTCCCCCAACTCGCTAGCTTGTTAGAATGTGACAATTGCTCTGATTGATTCTTCTGACCTGATTTAAGAAATGAAGGCAAAACAAAGATTTGTCAGTGTGATTTTGATTTTACAGTTGAAAGAGGACGCTAGCTCTAGCCTATATAACTCTTTCCTACAACCTCCTTCCCTCTCAGCCTTTGCCTTCTCTTCAGTTGGTCATATACATGTTTCCATCATCCACCAGAAGCAGCTGGAGCCTGCGCTCTGCTGCTGGCCGTGTGAGCCCCAATCTCAGCTCCTCTACAAACTGTGTGTACAAAAGTGCTCGTTTCAACCTCCGTAGACTAGGGATTATGACGCCCTTCTCAGAGGGCTTTTGGAATGTCGAAATGAGTTAATTCAAGTAAAGCACTGTCAACCACGCCAGACCCATACCGAGTGCCCAATAAAAGGCTATGGTCATTCCTATAAGTCTTTACCCTTGTCTTAGTCTTTCTTATTTCTCCCCTGCACTCAGCCCCATGCTGAGCCATGCACACACCAAGTGCCCAATTCATGGCCTTTCCAGTTGCATGTTTATTGCTGCACATGACCCGAACGGGAGAGGATTCTCATCGGGTTTCTTAAGTTTCACCTGGCAAATAGCTCAGTTGGTCCCACGGCCACAGAGTCTGCCCCCAAACCAGCGACCCCTGGAATGTGTACCACTGCTGGACATGGAATACCAAACAAGAAGTTAACTGCATGAGTGCAAATCCTTCCATCGGTAGGAGGGTATCAAACTGCACACCCAGCTCATGGTGACTCAGCAGCATCACCTCGTAACAAGAACATAGAATTCCAGAGTCGCATAAATACAACAGGACACCCCAAGACATGCAAGATGAAGCCTAAACTCCTCAGCACTGAATAAGCCGAGCCTGGAGGCCTGGTCCGCAGGGCATCTACCTTACCAACCTCTTCCCCTCCCCACCCCACTTGCCCCGTATACGCATAACCTAAGCTCTAGCCGAAATGAAATGAGGCCTAAATAATGACGCTTCCTGTCGCACATCTGGAACTCTGCCCGCCTTCTCCCTTAGAATGTCCTCGAGCCACTGACATGTTCTTGTCCACCGGCCAACTTCTATCCCTGAAGGGTTGGCTCAGGGGTCACCCTTCCCCTGGGAAGACAGTCCAGATTCCCCAACTCTTCTCTCAATGTTCCTCCATGTTGTGGGCATACTTCTGTCAGGGGCCTAACCGCATCCTGCTGTCGCTGTCAGCTTCCGTGTGTGCCTGCCTTCCAGAATGCTAACTCCTTGTGGGCCAGACTGCAGAGTGGATGCGTGGTTTTGATTGGATCAACAAACGAATGAACATACTGCTTTCCAATTTACAACAGGGCTTTTGCCTAAATTAACCTCGCAATCCTCATACCATGGAGTTCTGATTATTACCATATCCATTTTATACAGAAGGAAACTTTTGCTCACACAGCTAACATCATTTGCCCAAATGTTCATTGTCAGTGCGACGGAGTGACAGAATTAGTTCTTTTGACTCCAAATCAAGGGTCCAGTCTTCCACGGGAAGAAAATTTCATGGACATGATCTCAGTTCATCTACGAAACAACCCTGCAAGACAGAATAAACTGAGGCACAGACTCAAGCTCATGAATATTACCGAGCTAGGGGCCACAAGGTTTGGGCCTCTGAAGCCCATGCCTTTCCCCTGAAGCAAGGTGTCTCCAAGCTGCCTGGTTCATAGATATGCAGGGGTACTCGGAAAGCAGAATTTCTTCCAGCTGTCGTTCACAGTCAGGCTGGACAGACCACTGCCAAGTGTATAGAGTCTGCTGAAAACGTCCTCGTAAACTGGGTTCATCTCCACTCCTGAGTCTCCCTGTATTCCCACTGGGGCAGGGGCGAGCAGCGGGCAGGTCCCGAGCACCGCTGAGCCCAGACTGGAGCAAAGGCTGAGTTCGTACTAGGTCTGCTTCAGGGGCTTGTTCTCACCCAGGCATCACAGAAAGCAAAGGAGAGCCACCCAGTTTAGACCTTACACTTTACCACTGATAATGTGTTGCTTTTGCATAATCTCGAATTTACCAAGCAATTTTAAATCTCATTAGAACTTCACAACAACCCAGTTAGATAGACAGGGCAGACATTATTATTCCTAATAAATGACCGAACACGCGTGAGAGAAATCTAAGATCTGGAATTCAGGGTATGAAGTCACTATTCTTTTTGGTTTCATGAACTCTCACTCTCAGACAAGAGAGAAGGATGTCTGTCCCGCTCCTAGACCCTTGGTGGGACGCTAAGTGGGAACAGAATCTCTCAGAACAACATTACCTAAGAGAAACGGTCATGCCATACAACCACGAGCAAGCAATTGCGTCTCTGTATATGACTGTTTCCATGAGGAAACCAGACTATTGAAACAGAGATATTCTCCTTTCTTCTTGCCTATCAGAAAATGTTAGCATTAATATTACAGTGTACTTCAACAGAATATTTTAAACTTAAAAAAAATGAGATTTGTAAAAATTAGAATGGGAAAACCAAAAAGCTAGACAGGTTAGAACCTTTGAGGGGGACATCAACAAGACAGCTAAGTTAGCAGGAGTCTGGATCGAGCGGAAACACCATTTCAGCCTTCCACAGGGTGATGCAGGACTGTGTTTCTCAGCAAATGGTAGCCCAAATCCTAAAATTCTATTTTTGTAAGAAGATAGGAGGAAGGGTTTTTTTTTTTTTTCCCCAGAGACAATTTCTGATACTTTGGTACACCCCCAAGTCATCAAGTGTAGGAAATTTAAGCTAGAGTCACTAATTTGCTATTTATTGTAACAACACTGCCTGGTATTTATACAGCACATTCCATTCTGTGATCTCCAAGAATGTGACGATCCTTTCCACGAAAACAGATGGAGAAACTAAGGCACACAAGACCATCAACACGGTCACCCTGAGGAGCCAAGAGCAGAAGCCGTATCACTCGTCACTTGGCCCACATCCTTCTGCCGGGACTGATTCAAGATTCGGTGTCAAACAAGACACTAGAACCGGAAGGGGAAGGTGGACCTCCCTGAACGCAGGAGCTCACATCTTGGAAAAGGTGGGGATATGGGAAATCCCATGAAACCAACACTCTGTGTGACTTACAACCCGACGAACAGCCCTGGGGCGAGTCCGTGGACAACAGCCATTGGCTAGGATGCCAGGGGCTCAGCGAGGCCCTCCGAGGAATTTCCCTGCTCCGAGTCTCAACTGTCACCCTTAAATTTATCCCCTAAGCTGTCATTTCTGCCAAACCGCAAACCCTCTGGGGAGAAAGAATACTTAAGCTATTAGTGGTCTTTCACAACTTCTTGTGAATGAAGCCTTCCAAAGTCCATCTGAGAGTTGCTGAGGAAGACATGCCGAGAACAGAAAGATACAAAGACACGGGAGAGAGGGAAGACCAAGGAGGGGCAGGCCACCAAGAAAAAAAACTGCATCGATGTTGTCATCCTGCCCAAGTTCCCAAGTATTCTGTTTTCCAATTGATCTCCAGGCGGCAGTGCCTTCCAGCCAGAGTTCCACTGCTTCCAGGCAGACTGTACCTTCGATTATGCAAAACTCTATGAATCGCTTAGATGTCACGGAAGGTTAAGTTTGAGTCACTCTGTCTCGTCCATGGATCTAGAATTATCTCCAAGACACATCTGAAGGATGTTAACATATTTTCAAATGTGTGATGAGATGTCGAGAGCCTGCCCAGAGTCGAGGCCGCTCCAGAAGATGCTCCAGAAGTGACCACAGAAACACGTGGGCTTTGGCACATGACCAGTGTGCATGGCTTGCCCAGGCCAGGAGCTCCCCGACCACGGCCGGGGGCAGCTTCCCTAAGCCCACCGCTCCTCCCTGACTTCTCTGTCAAATGAGGGGAATGACACCCACCACTCCACAGCTTGTCAGGAGGATCGAAGTTGAGAATATTTTGAGGAACTTAATAAAGGGCTGAGACAGGGTAAAGAGGAGAGGGTTCATCCTGAGAATCACAAAGCATGCCAAGGCCGGAATGCGACTGTATGTTAACTGGGAGGAACACGCTCAGACACGCCTGATCATACTGCGATCAAATATTGCTGTTTTGTAAATACAGCTGTCCCTGCTTGTCCACGCTTTTGCTTTCCCCGGTTCGGGTCACCCACAGACAACGGGGGTCCAGAAGCAGATGCTCCCCCTTCTGAGAAATTGTCATAAGGTGAGTAGTAGCCTAACGCTAGGTCACAATGCCTACGTCACTCCCCTCACTGCATCTCACCAGACAGGCATTTTATCATCTCACGTCATCACAAGAAAGGTGAGTATGTTTCAACAAGAGCCTCTGAAAGGGAGACCACGTGCATGCAATTTTCATTCTATTTCATTCTAGTATGTTGTTATCGTGGTTCTGTTTCATTATTAGTTATTGTTAATCTCTTACGGTGCCTCACTTATAAATTCAACTTTATCATGGGTATGTATGTCTAGAAAGAAACATAGTTTAAGTACAGGGCTTGATACAATTCGCAGTTGCAGGCATCCGCTGATGGGGGTGTGGAAACATACTTCCTGTGGATGAGGGGAAACTACTGTATAAAATGCGTGTGCAGAGAGGTCACCGCCCTGTGAAGGACAAGGAGTTAGCGGCAGCATAACGCGGTGCTTAAGAACATACAGACTGAAAGCTTTAACTACTTATTAGTAACTATGCCTAGAGCATATTACTTAATCTCTCTGGGTCTTTGTTTTCTCATCTGTAAAATGGGTATACTAACAGCACCCAATTCTCAGGGGTATCAGAACATCAAATGATTTGAGCAAGTACATGAATTCTCAACAAGAGAGATATTGTCCTGGATGGTGAAAAAAATCTTAGAAAATTATAATGGTCTGTGATTCTCTAAAGCTCAACCTTGCCTGACAAAAACGTAGCCCTTAGTATTTAATTTTTCTCATTATGGAGAAATTAAATGTAATTCAACTTCAACTTAATTTCATTCATTTTAATTTAAACTAAATTTTTCTCCCTAGCGGGGCAATAACGAAACAAAGGTTGAGAAACACAGAGTTAGTATATATAAGGCACTTACAACACATAATAAGTACTCAGGAAGTATTTAGTATGACAATTTTTATTCTGATTTTTAGTGGAAGCCGTGGTATCCTGGCTCCAATTAAAACGCTATTGTTAAATTAATTAGAAGCTACAGTTTAAAACTAAAGTTGAAGTGTTTTAAAGTATTTAACATTACTGACATCATTAAAAATGGCTTTCAAGTATGGATGTGGGTGAAGAGACTTTAAAGACTGAGAGAAGGGAAGCTAATTTTCAGCCATGCCTGAGAGTTCCAGCCTAAATCATGTCAATTTTTCCTAATAGCTACTTTTTACCCTCGTACTTTTTATCTTTGTCAGAAAGAACAAAGACAAAGGCAGGACAAAGCTGGTGCAGGAACACAGCCGATGCTTTGGTGAAGTGGCCTGGTCTTTCTGGGTCTGTTCCCTGGAATAAAAGGGCCCCTTTCCCGAAGTTCGTCAAGAGCATCAAATGACAGTATTCAGGAACTGCATAACCCAGAGCCCAGCGTCCAGCGGGGGCTTGATAAATACTAGTTTGTCCTTCCAATTATGTATATTGAATTACCATGAACCATGAAAAGGAGGTTTTGCCTTAGGGTACAGTCAATTATTTAGGGCAGAACTTAAAACACATTTGGAAGGAAGATGTCTATAGAGAGAAGGGAGGAAGCAGGGTGGGGGAGGGAGGAAGGGAGGGAGGAAGGAAAAGAGAAGGGAGGAAGGAAGGAAGGAAGGAAGGGAGGAAGGAAGGAAGGAAGGAATTTCATTGTTTTGATAGAATGTGCAAATAGCATTTCAAAGACGTGTAGTCAACCACTACTGAGTAAAGAACTGTGTAAAGTACTAAGTAAAGTGTGCTCTCTCCTAATTTTCCTTTCTCCCTGGAAAGTGCGGCACGGATCTGGTCTCCTGTCAAGAAAGCTCTAGAGCAAAAGAGTAGGGCAGCTTTTGAGGCCACGCCCCCCGTGAGCTGGCTCCATGCAGCAGTGGCACGTTTCCGAGGGGCGCACGTGTATTCCCCTTCGGTGTTCCCGAGTGCTAAATCCACTTGATCCACGCAGCCAAACCCCCACTTAACTCTCCTTAATAGTGACGTTCCGGAGAGCCAAGCATTTTAAGTGTAACAAATTGCCATTGTACCACTGCAATTATGAGTAAATTTGATCTTGAAAGAAGCCAGGGCACTGTAACTCAATAACTTAGTAACAAAGCTATCGTTCTAATAAGGATAAAGTGCCGCACCGTTTTCCCAGGTGCTTCATCAGCTTCCTTTAACACCAGGCGTGGGGGAGGGAGACGTTCAAGGATGCACTGCTCCCCCCACCCCGAGACTCATTAACCAACTTGTGTGCTTATAAATTCATAAGCCACTTCGAGGTTTACAAACACAAAGACAGATGATTGATGTCAGTTGAGTGTTAAAGTGACTGATGAGTCTGATCTGAACAATAATGTACATATAAAGAAAAATGCTTCCCTGATGATAATCTTGGAACCCGCGCACAAACTCTCACATGGGAGAAAAAAAAATCGACCTGTTTTTAGAAACATACCAGGTATGTTGCAAAATCACTGGGTTTTCTATGTGTCCGCCTATCCTTCAGCCACACCATTCAGATGGTCTATAATGTCACTATGTTACTATTTGAAGTTTATCAGCTTAATACCTTCCAGTGCGATGCTGCAAAGAAAGTTTTCTGCACCCCCTTCTCCTTCCCCACCTTGGCTTAAAGAGGGGAAGGAAGCTTCCCATCCCACAGGGCTTTACTATAGCTCCTAGCTAACGTTCCATCTCTACCTTTAACTCTTATCACAGTGCTAACACCACATCTTTTTTCTTTTATGAAGGTCTGATTATTCTGTTTTACAGTTTCCAAAGTGTGGGGATTTGATAGACAGTTAATCCATTTCTGTTGAATAATTGAGGAAATGAATAAAGCAAATATTTGTTTTTTGTTATCTCCAACTCTATTACAAACGGGCGGACGCACATCCTCACACGCACGTGCATGTAAATAAAACTACCAAATTGTTTCTGCTTTCACAGAAAATGCGAGAAGCAAGAAGAGACAAGCATGTATCATCCTAGCAGGCACCCAGCAGCGGCTTCTCACGTTTGGCACCGGATTTCTGGCCAAAACAAAAGTACCATCCTACGGTGAAATCCATCCCTCATCATTCTCAGCTCATGAAACCCTGCATCCACCCGACTGACCTGGTGTAATCACTGCCACGTAGCAACCCGATGAAATATTTATTAGTGCTTGTTAATGCTGCTTGGAGCCCTCCCCTCTCCTCCATCCCCCCTCCCCAATCTCACTTTTCTTGCCTCCTCACCATCAAATCTTTACCTTCAGGGCTCAAACAGAAGCGTGGATTATACATTCCTGTTCCTGAGATGAAATTGCAAAACCAAAATATTTGTCCTGCCGAGCAAAGAAAAATACTCAAAACCCACTTGGAGGGGAAAAAGAAAAAAAAGAAAAAAAAAAAAAAAACCACCCATGAGACAGCCATTTTAAACTACGAAATTCAAAGAGTTACTGAAATGTGATTCAGGTTCCGAAAGTCAAAATGTCAAATGGAATTCATACTGATAACTTGGGTTTACAAACTGCAAACTGCATGGAGTGAGAGAAGTAAATTTTCTTCTAAGTCATTTAATGCATACTTCCAGCAACCCCCGAGTGTGCCCTTGCCTTATGTCTGGGAGTGGATTGAGAATTAACAAATAAATACTGAAACCTACACAGTGGTACATCTATCTCATTCCAGACTTAAAAACATATTCCATTCCGATGATAGTGGCTTTACTCATAATCACGGAAACCTGACATAACCCAAATGCCATTCATCTGGTGAATGGCTGAACTGGGATATATCCCCACAATGGAACACTACTCAGCAGTAAAATGGAACAAACCACTGACACATATTCTCAAATGCATTACGTTAAGTCAAAGTATCCAGACTCCAAAAGCTACATATTACATGATTCCATTCATAGGACATTCTAGAAAAGGCAACACTATAGGGACAGAGAACAGATCAGTGCTGGTCGGAGCTGGGGGTGGGGGTGGGGTTGACTATAAAGGAACCCAGGAGAATTTTTGATGGTGATGAATTTTCAGTGTTCTAGATCTTGACTCTGGTGGTGGTGACACAACTGTGTACATTTATCAAAACTCACAGAACCGCATACTCTAAAAGATAAATTTTACTCTTTGTATATTACACCTTAATTAAAAAAAATAAGCCCTTCAAAACCAATTTATGGTGGGGGAAAAAAAACCAAACAGTGGTTGCCTCTGGGGGGAGACAACTGGCTGTTAGGAAAGGGGCTTGAGAGAAGCTTGTGGGGTGATGGGAACAGTCTATATCTTACAAGGGGCTCCGGTTACGGACGTGTCCTCATTGGTCACACCTCGAAGACTCTATGTTTAACACCTGTGAATTTCACTCTATGCAAATTTTATATCAAAAGAAAAAAACCTGAAAATAAGTATATTGATAACATGCCACCTGAAGTATTTAGGAAGAAGAGGCTGATGTCTACAATGTACTTTCAAATGGCTGGAAAAATTAGATGGATTAACAGATGAATAAAGACGGACAGGTGCAGAGACACATGGTGAAGGAAGTATGTAAATGGTAACAGCGGAATCTAGATGCTAAGTATAGTGGTGTTCACTTTGCATTCTCTAATTTTGCTGTGCGCTTGAAAATTATGGTCACAAAATAAGAAAAAAAATCCATTCTAAAGAACTAAAATATACATACAATCTAATGAGGATTTTAAAGGATTTTACAACAATATATGCCATTAACTCTTGAAAAGATCGGAGCTATCATTTTTCTTATGACTTTCCATTCCTGTCCTATAACATATTATTCAGATCCAAAGCCTGTCAATGATGTCACAAACGCACAGCTGTGCCTGTCATTTCACAGGGTTTGTTCAACTACAAACTCGAATTAGACACACACGGCTGAGCATGGGCTCTACTTATCCACTGATGATAGGAGAAAACAGACCCTTAGAGAATCCTAATTCCCTGCCACCGAATTCACTCACAATGCAGGAACTGGTGCAGAGGGAAGAACGGTCTATAATTTTATTCCCAATGATGTAATCCCAGCGCTCCCCAAGCTCTGAGCTATGGAGTCATGAAATAGAAAAAGGCCAACTTACTGACTGGTGATTCATCTTGCTATCTTCATTCATCTTGCTATCAGGTCTACACGGGGAGCCTTTGCCCTCTCGGGGTAATTCAGCATTCCCAGATTCTTGCTAGGCTGGACTTCTGACCCTGTTCCTATCAGTTAATTCCACACACTGGTTAGAGCTTATGCCTATGAAGTTGTAACCTTCCCCCGTGCAGGGGCATTGCTACAACAACACTGCTTTGAAATTTCCGAAATCTGGAAATCTACAAATTGTGTTGCTTTGCTTACAATCACACAATCCAAAAGCTGAGAGCGGATCAGAAGGCTGATGCTTTCATTTAAAATGCCTTTGTTGTGGTGGATCCCAAGTTAGCCATAGCGACCCTCTACCCCAACACACACACACAGACACAGACACACACACACACACACACACTCTATTATAGAGGTTTATGGGTCAGTTACACAGAGCTCAGGCTCCAAAAAAATTGGCTTTGTCTCTCGGAATCAAGAATAGTTTGACGAAATGTTTCACAAGCGGCTGAAAGAGTTTGCCTTTCTACGAAACAACAAAGAAGCAATCATCATTGGGCCGGGGCAGCGGGGAGAATGGGAGGGCTGGATTACAGATACTATTATAAGCTGGGAAACCAATCAAAATGCCCCAACATACTATTGTCATGGCATACAGGTATCCCTGGCTTTTCAAAACTTTGCACTACACCACTTTGCTTTTGCAAAAGACCTATGTTCGTACCTGTGTTTGCCAACTGGAAGAAATCCAAAGAGTATTTTCGCTTTTACCAAAAAAGCAGAAATAGAGCTCCGTGGTGATTTTGCAGTAAGCCATTATAAAGGTAATTGCCCCCTCCCCCAACCAAGCCACAAGCCTGGCACTGCCGAGCTCCTTCCCGGGGAATCGCATTCAGCACCTCGGCTTCAAGCTGGCCACTGCAGCACTGAACTGTGTCTGGGAGCACCTCTGCTTTATCTCCGTTTATTCTGTGCACCCATTAGCAAGACATTTCCCAAGGTATCAGAAAAGCCCAAGAGAGGTTACTTTTGGGGTCTGGAAATGCTCAAATATTTTTTTTTCATATAAATGAATGGTCACCGGTTCTTTGCTTTATGCCATTTTGTTCCTGGAATGCTCCACTTTCGGATACAGGGGAAACTGTGCAGGGGTTTTGGTCAGTCTCCGCGGACGTGAGCTGGGCCTCACTAGCTGTACCATGTCTCAGTAGCGCTAGGGTTTTTTTTTCCTAATAGTGATTTCAAGATGATTTAGGTATAAATTAGGGTTGCCAGGATAAATAAGAACACGAGATACTCAGTTAAATTTGCGTTTCAAGGAAACAACAAATAGTTTATTTTAGCGTAAATGTGGCCCATGCATATTTGGGTCATGCTCATATTAAAATGTGTGCTTTTAATTCTGGCAGCCCTAGGTATAAATATAAACTTGACATGAGTTCATGAAAAGCTTTTAAAATACATAAAATGATGACTTCAAAAGTCTCAGCTTTACACTGTTGCCAGCATATGGGGATCGAAACTGAGACTGAAAACTAGGTTTTTGGCTTCGGGACTGGACTTCAGGTTTTCTAGATGGGAAGCTCCCTGAGGGCAAGGACTACATCTGCTTTTTTAGTTTTGTCTCTGATGTCTGGCCCAGCCCCTCATACACAGTAAGCTCTCAAAATTATCCACAGGGAGAGGTGGATGGGTGGTTCAGTTGTTAAGCCTCTGCCTTTGGCTCAGGTCATGTATCCCAGGGTCCTGGGATTGAGCCGCGCTGCAGCCCCGCATTGGGCTCCTTACTCAGTGGGAAGCCTGTTTCTCCCTCTCCCTGCTTGTGTTCCCTCTCCTGCTGTCTCTCTGTCAAATAAATAATCTCTTTAAAAAAAATCACCCATGGGGAAAGCGAACGAATGGGTGACGTCTGAGCTCTCTCTCGTGCTACCGCATTCCCGGGGGCTTCAGTTTTCCCCGTGTTAAGGAATGACCGCGTTTTTTCCCCGATCTTTCAAGAAATCTCCAACTTTGTCATTTTCTCTGTGTGCATAGATGGGTTAAAAAGGGGTTTCCCACTGGTTCAAAGGGTAAAGATTGATTGATTATTTATTTATTTATTTGAGAGAGAGAGAGAGAGAGAGAACACAAGCAGGGGGCAGAGGCAGAAGGAGAGGGAGAAGCAGGCTCCCCACTGAGCAGGGCTCAATCCCAGCACCCTGGGATCATGACCTGAGCTGAAGGCAGGCACTTAACCAACAGAGCCACCCAGGCGCCCCAAGCATGTCTACATCTGAAGACACGTTACTGACACATTCCACCTAGAGCAAAGGCTGCCCCTGAGCTGGGCCGAGCAAAACTGTACTAAGGACACAGGCTTGTTAGTCATCTGCCAGCTCTGCTGGTCCTTCTACACTTGTGTTTTGTTTTGTTTTGTTTTCTGGAACGGCACCTAGGGCCTGAGTTCACATATGAGTTCATATATGAAAATGCTTGCTTAGCTTTGCCAATGGATTAAAAAACAATCTACATGTCCACCAACAAGTTTCATTAATTGTGTCCACCCTTGATTCAATCTGATCTTATTTTTGGCCTCTTCTACCTACGTCCCCACCACCCATCCTCTGAAGGTACTGCTCATTTCTTATTTGTGCAGCCAGGCTTTTAAAAATTTGTTCTATTGTGTTGTCATTCCAGAAGGTATTCCATTTTCCTTTAGAAGAACTTGTATTAAGCACGATGTTTTGCTATTTGATATGGACTTCTGAAATTCATGAGCATCGGTAATAATACCTACCACTGTCATTATCGTACTCTTGCATCAGTGACAGATGTGTACAATGACAACAAAGAAGCAACATTGTTTGTTCCTCATTTAGCACGTGCTTGCTGAACAGGTAAAGTCTATACCCGCCTCAAGACTCACCCCAAGTTCATCGCACGTTGAATTGCGCCATCAGCTCTTTCAGGTAAAACAGTGTCTTGGAGGAGAGCTAAATGTACTAAGAATTTTTCTAAGTCCTGGGGAGAAATGGAGAAGGAGAAAGTTCGGAAAGACACTAGAAAGAGAATATGAAAAGGGCACATGGTGGGCACTATGGCTCAGCAGTAAAATCACAAGTGACATTGGTTCAAGACGGTAATTAATGGATCGGAATGAACGTTAGAAGTAGCTGATCTGCTCCATGATTTTATAAGTGAAATAAGCTCAATGAAGAGTGACATGATAATAGCAACTCTGAGCTAGGAGTAGAGCTGAGATCAGAATCCAAATATCTCAAGCCCGGTCAATGCCTCTGATACCACAGAGCCTGCCCAGCGGGCTGCTCCCTTCTCTGCAGCAAAATGAGACGGTACTGTGCATGCTGCCAGAAGAGGATTTAAGTTCTAGCAAAATTAAGAGAAAATCACAGAAGATTATAGCTTTATTATTGTCTCCATCGATTCCATAAAAATTAACGTTCAACTATCATCTGTCCATTTATTCTTCTACTGATGGTCTTCCATGTGCCAGATACGACGACGAGTCTAGAAAATACCACAATTAACAAGATGTCTGGGGCTCCTGCCTCCACTGCGTTTATATCCTGGAAGGGGAAAACCAACAACTAAATAAAGATGCATATGGTGTTAGAGTCAGGTGGGCAACAAAGAGGAAAGTCACATGTCAAGGCTAGACAGTAGTTGGGCAGATGAGATTGAGGGTCCACTTTAGGAAGGGGGCCTGGGGAAGGTTCTTCCAAGGAGGTGACATTTGCTTTGATATGTAAAAGATGAGAAGATATCCATCAGGAAAAGCCCAAAAGAAACGCATTCCAGGCAAAGGGAAAAAGAGACAGAGTTTAGTGTTTTGAGAGGTAGAGAGGCCAAAGGTAGGGCTAAGCATATATGCAAAAAGGGGGCATTTGAAAAACTAGCTCAGGGAGGTAGGAAGAGGCCAGATCATGATGGCCTTTGAAGATCATTATGAAAAAAATGGATTTTATTCCCAAGTCAATGGAAAGTTATTGAACTATTTGATCTTTGTGTATTTTAAGAAGAATGGTCTTGGTGGAATATGACCATGGAGAAGAAGAGTGGAAATAGAGGCATTTGCTGTGGTCCAGGTCAAAGATGACTGTGGGATTAACCAGACTGGTAGTGGTGCAGGAGAGGGAAGTCCACAGATTTGCAGGCAGCTCTGTTTTTGCTTGAGTGACTAGATAAACCATTTGCTGGGGGAAAAAGGGATGAGGACAAAGGTGATGTGTAGGAATTAAAAGTATTGTATGTGTCACACTATGTTTTAGATGCTTACTAGACATCGAATTTAAGATGTCAGGTAGACGAGAGAAGGTGCTATAAATTTGAAGCAAAGACACCAGCATAAACGTGAGCCCTGGGCTCTCCAAACTTGATAGGGGAGGTGGAGGGAGTGCCACCGATGACAAAGACAGAAGGTTCAGGAGAGGCAAGAAAATACTGAAAGAGTGTAGTCTCAAGAAATGACATAATATAATAAAAAATCATTAAAAAAATAATAAAGGGAACAAATGGAAATTTTGCCCAAAAACAAAACAAAAAAAAAAGAAATGGAGTCATTTTTCGAAGAGGAGCAAATGATTGACCACTATGTCGAAGGAAAGGTAGAGTCAGATGAGGACAGAGATATACCCACAGGATTTGACATACCAGAGCATTGTGCATGTCAACAAAAGCAGATGCACTATAAATAGTTTTTAAAAAATCATACGGTGTGAAAGGTAACTATTAAGAGTCATTTTCATGTGTTTGTCTAGCCTTCCCAAACTACCTTGCATGGAACTACACCCACATACACACAGGTCCTTTTCTTGTCCTTTGAACCTAAAACATAAATGAGAACACATCTTATGTGTTCTTTTTATATTGCTTATTTTGAAGAAATTTCCTTATTGGTTATGTATAGACTTAGAATATCATTTTACTGGTGACTTACTACTTTGTTACAAGGGTTTAACCTGTGCTTTTGACCTCTCAGTTGTACAATGTACAATAGGACAATGACCTTGCATTGTACAATTCATTATACTGTGCTGGACACTACACTTCTCCAGTGTACCGCCCGTGTGCGTTCGGGAACAATGATGGATCTTCGAATGTGGGGGAGAACCAGACAGAGGAGTGAAGTGATGACCCTACAGGGATCAGAGCTGGAACCAAAACTCAAAGATTCTTTCTGTTGCACCATATTGCCTCCTTTGATGTTGCAAGAATCGACTGGCATTCGGTGGAACTGAGCACAAAAACAAAATTTACAAGCACTCATTCACAGATCAGGCCTTTTCAATGGTGATGTTCTAATTAGATTTCTTATTTACTCTTGCATTTATTAAAATAAATACATGGATCAGTATGATTTCTCTTCAAAGCCAGACAATTAAAATGGCCTCGGGTTTTGTGGTTATTGCTGGTTTTTGTTGTTTGCTGTTTTCACTTACTCCTTAGGATTGCTTACTAATTTCATCCTAACCTGCCCCGTGGCTCCACAATTCCCTACTTCAGACCTGTTGTAGATTACATGTTTGTGTCCCCCCATAATGCAAACGTTGACACCTCTAATATCCAATGTGATGGTATTAGGAGGGGGCACCTTTGGGAGGTGAACAGGTCACGAGGGTGAAGCCCACATGAATGGGATGAGCGCCCTTAGAAACGAGACCCCAGAAAGCAACCTTGCCCCTTCAGGCGGGGCACAACAGGAGAACAGCTGTCTGTGAACTAGGAAGCGAGCTCTCACCCGACACCGAATTGACCAGCACCTCGACCCTGGACTTCCCAGCCTCCAGGACTATCAGAAATACATTTCTGCTGTGTATAAGCCACCCAGACTATGGTATTCTATTACAAAGCGGCCAGAGCGAAGACAAGACCGATCTAGAAGTTTAGAATGGTGTCATCACCCCACATTTTCTAGATCCAGCATCTACTTTTTAGAATTGGACACTCTAGAAATACTACTGAAACTAATAATAAAGATGTTACATTTCCTTCAAGTAGCTGACATGACTTATGCAAAATCCGTAGCTACCCTACTCTGCCCCATCAAATCTCTCTTTCTATTTTCACATGGCCATCACTTTATTTGCCAGTTGTTCTTTTCTTTGACTTACCCCGTTTCCTCCAATGTTCACGCCGTTAAGGCTGTTTCTCCCAGCGCGGTTACAGGTGTCAGCGGAAAAGGGGCCAAAGCTCGAGCGAAGCTAGAACGAGCCCTCCTCCTTGTCCTCGGCAGCCCAAGCCTTCGCCTCAGCACTTGAGTCACCGGAGTCTATTACTTATGCCCAAAAGACCCTCGTGTTTCAATTTGGAGACTAAGACACAGAGAAAAATCGCATTTGAGCCACTCAGGGGAGAATGACCAATAAAACAAAAGCTGGTGTTCAGATGAGGCTAAGACCCGAGCAAAGTTACGAAAGTGCTGGAATCTTTCCTGCCTTCCTCCCTTGCTCCCCACATAGCCTACTCCAGGGGTCACAAACTGGGATGCCTCTCAGCCGGGTTTTCTTTGGCACGCACAAATATTTTCAAACTTTCCAATTACTTGCCAACATTTAAAATCGGGAAATGTGACACAGCCATCCAGCCTTGCCGGTTCTTTGGAGGTGGCAGAACCGAGCCAGCCTGCCCACGTGACAAGCGGCCACAGCAGAGAGGCCACTGCTCCCCTCCGCACAGCGAGGCTTCCCCCACCTTTGCTGTTTGCCCAATTATTTTCTATCTGGCCCATCTCACTCATTCTTGTTATCTGCACTCCCACTGTAGGCATGCGAGTTGATAACCTTTGAAAATGAAATCCTGCCAAGCGCTCTCTAATAAAGATTTGGCAACATTTCCAAAGTAGCTGAGACTTTTATTTTATTTTTTTTAAATTCACTCTTGCCTATAAGGGATTTGGGTCGTGACCGAAACCGTCCCATCGGATTACCCAGCAGCGTATGTACAATCTGACTCTCTGGTTTTCTGACCATCCAGACGTCTGGGAGACCTGGAAACGAGACAGGAAAGAAGGGGCGGTGGGGAACACAGCAGACTGTGCACCCACATACCTCCTTCTGTCTTCCTTATGCTCCCAGCCATCTTGCCCCCATAAATATACCAAAGGTTGCAAACCTGTGACTGAAATGCTTCTGTCAAGAATCCATACGCATCCTAGTAGGGTTTTCAAAGACAAAGAAATGCTACCAAAAACCAGACAGGACTTCACTATAATGGCTGCATGTCACAGCTGCAGAGGTGGTGACGAAGGTAGTCTGGAACAAGACAGACCCCAAGACGCCCCCTTGACTGCCCCGTCCATGTCCTCCCTCCGAGCCCACGCTGCTTCCACAGGAATTCATTCTCAGGATACTTAGTTTAACTGTCACTCACTGGTGAGACGCCGAGAGGCATACGCGCCATGATCACGGTCATGACACACACTGAGGACACAAGGACTCGGGTGCCTGCCCGAGAGAACACCGCTACTGTCATCCCGCCTCATTGCGCCGGGGATCATTCCACACGGCCGGACGAGCACCCACCGGGGAATGGGAGCTTATAAACCTGCACTTCACAAAAGAAAGTCAAACCATTAAGTTATTATCACATTTAAAAGCAAAGAGCAGAAAATTAACCTGCCAAAGAAAACAGTTCTCGGGAGCAGCGGCTGGAACGAGGGCAGGTGGGGCGAGAGGAACTGGAGCACGGCCCGAACAAGAAGCACCTGAACTCAGGTGAAGCCAACTCCACCGCCAGGTCCGGCCAAATGGAATCTTCTCAGTAAAAGGGCGGGGCTGCGATCCACGCCAGGGAAGACGGAGTTCAGACACTTCAAAGCATCTCTTTCTCACTAAAGGAGGTTTCTTTCCTTCTAAGTGCCTGCTAGGAGATCAGGGGCATGTGAGCGACTTCTAACCGATGTGTCTCAGAGCTCAGAGCAAGAGGGAACGAAGGTGCTGAGGTCTCCATGGATCAATTAAAGATCAATCAGAAGCGGAATGAAAATATTCCAAAATTACAAAGTGAATCCATGGGGGGGGTGATGGGGTTTGACTGAGAAGAAGTGGCTTTGCACGGCGCCTCAAGAACATGGCAGCTAGGTGGGGGGGGGGTACCCCGTACGCCTCCTCCATCACGGGATCGCAGGTCTTTCTCTCTTGAGGCAACAAGAGAAAAATGCCAGTCATCTGAAAATCAAGTCCTGGGCACAAGAGGTAGCCACCTGGGTTAGTGAGGAAACTGAACTTCCCTGTCTTCGTTCCCAGGGCTGACTGCCCTCTAACCTTGCTAAACTACAGCCAAGCATTTCCATTTCTCTCTTCCTTCCTTTCCTCAGACCCCTTTATTTGTCGCTGTACGATGCCTGAACGCTCGGCCTGAAAGTGCTCTTCAGGCGAAATGGCTTATGGATAGGCGTCATGAATGGGGGCTCTCTCCGTGAGCTACAGGCTTGCACTTAATTCTGGGCCACATTTACAGAGGGGCAATTGCAGCTCCTGGAGCAGCAGCAAGGGACTTCAGATATTTCATGAGCTGCTACATAAAGGTCTGGAAGGCACAAAAGAGATCCAATGGGCTGACGTTACAGGCAAGCCGATTAGAACTCAACAAGTTGAATCTCTTCAACTACAGCAATGTTTGCTTTGTCGAGTACTGAACTCTATCACTGGGCATGCGTAACAGACCTGAAAAAAACCCTGTCAGGAGCACCCTGGAAGGTATGCCAGCACTGGACAGGAAAGCGGTAAGTCTCCATCTAAGGATCCTACAATTCTGCAGTAAATACGTCACAGGAATAGTTTCTCCATAATGAGATACACAGTTGTACGCATCCATGCAATGGGGCCATTTAACAAACACGAGCTTCAGGAAGAAACTACACAGGAGAGGCGCGCCTATCTCTTACTCTGTAGCAGGGGCTGATTCTCTCCTGGATTTGGATAAAAACTGACCAGTCAATAGACTTGAACTCAGAAAAAGGACTGGAAAAAATAGAGATTGAAAGGCCAGAACTTTCAAGGTCAAATCTAACAGGCAAAAGGAGCAATATTTGTAAATTACACATGGATAGGACATGAGGGTAGAACTTAATGGCAAGGGTTTTTATTATTACTATTATTTTTACCTTCTTAAAAATTTTAAATGCCTACTCTAATAGGAAATTTAGGATTCTGGTTTTTCCATTCTGGGTAAGGAGGAGGAGAATGAAAAATCCCACCTCTGCCCCTGCCCGTGTCTGCATGGGCAACACGAAAGCTATAAAGAATTGCCATTCTGGGGCGCCTGGGTGGCTCAGTCAGTTAAATGTCCAAATCTTGATTTCGGTTCAGGTCATGATCTCAGGGTCATGAGATCAAGCTTCACATCTGGCTCCACACTCAGTGGGGAGTCGGCCTGAGACTCTCCCCCGCCCCCCGCCGGCCCCTCCCCCTGCTGGCCCAGCAACTCTTTCTCTTGCTCTCTCTCAAATAAATAAATAAATCTAAAAAAAACAAAAAAAACAAAAAAACGAACTTCCATTCCAAAGCTCTCTACAGATGACAGCCTCCTTGACCAAATGCCACAGGGCTGGCAAAGATTTCTAAACAGATTAATGAGAGGCTTCTGAGAATGTTAACTCAGAACCGTTGTTTCCAAAATTTAGCTCAGGTCTCTTGGAGAAAAGCTGGTCAGTCAAAAAGAAAGGTATGGATGAGAATATTGCGAGACTCACTGGTCTAACTGCTGTAAAGTACCAACATTTTATGCAAAATTGCTATTACTGCACTAGTGACACTGTCTTAGAAGTCTGTGAATCTCTGTCATTTGAAAAGCTAATCATAACGTAATGTTAACATATGGAAACCAGGCTATTCTTATTCTCTGGGCTCACGTGTCCCAACTGACCACAGCATTTTCTTAGCACCAGAAGGGTTGTTCTTACAACATTCCTGGCCACTTTTGCATTTCCTTCTTTAGAACCCTTTAAATAAAAACAAAAGCAGAGAGGGAAAAAAACAAAAAACAACGTGCAATTTTCTATAGCAAGTAAAAGCCGGGATCTGTTTAGTGTGTGTATTCCCTGCAATTCACCGGTACGCCCTTTCTTAAGAAAACGACAATCAAAAATAACTTCGAGGCGCCACCAATGTTTGCCACCAAGCCATTTCACATGGTCCCATCACCCCAAATGCACATGCGCCTCCACTCTGGCACACGAACCGTCCACCATACACACACCCAACAGTCAAGAAAAGAAGACCTTCCTAAGAAAGCGAGTCACACGGACACTAGCTTCACACTCCCGGTGCGGTCTGCCGGGAGTGAAACATACACAGTCAGCCCATACACATTCACGTGGCCTCAAAGTATCTCCCCAGCAAAGACTTACTCATTAGAAAGGGGAAACTAGTCATTTTAACGTACAGAAGACTGGCAGACGCTACGTGCCACCACCAAGGTACCAAAGTTAAAATCATGAGTAACGAACCAAGTCAACATCACGTACTTCCTGTTCAGAGGCGCTAAGAACCCAGCACTTCTCTGGTGTTCTTGCTAACCCTGAATTAATCATGACATTAGATAATCTACAAAATAACTGGCCTGTAACCTTCAAAAAGAGTGCTAGCTGTTGGAGCGCCTGGGTGGCTCAGTCGGTTAAACATCTGGCTTTTGATTTCGGCTCAGGTCACGATCTCTGGGTCCTGGGATCGAGCCTCATGTTGGGCTCCACGCTCAGAGGGGAGTCGACTTGAGGATTCTCTCCATCTTCCTCTGCCCCTCCCCCCACTTGCATGTGCGCATGCTTTCCCTCTCTCTAAAATAAATAAATCTTTCAAAAGAAAAAAGAGCTAGTTGTTGAAAGAAAGGGGAAAAAAGGAGAAAAAGGGGAAAGAAGTATGACACAGTCTACAAAGGGGACGTGGAACAAATGACAGCTAAATGTGTTCTTGGCCCAGAAAACAGACAATTGGCAAAACTTGAATGAAATTTGTAGATTGGATAATAATATTAAATCAATGTTAATATCCAGACTTTTAACAGAATGTTAACTGTCTGTACTTTGGGTTATAATAACAGAATGTCCTTGGTTTGAATAAATACCCAGTGAAATCCATAACGCCATAGGGGCATCATGTGTGTAATTTGCTCCCAAATTTTCAGAAAAAAAAAACCTTATATACATAGATTTGTACACACACATATATGTGTGGGGGGGGCGCATGTGTATGGAGAGGAGAGAGAGAATATGATCAAGTAAGCATGGTAACATGTAAAACATAAACATTAACATTTGGGGAATGTGGGAAGCTTACACAGGGATTCCTCACAACATTTCTGTGACTTCCCCAAGTAGAAAGTTTTTCAAAATTAAAAAAATAATAATGATGACCCTGAGCTTTCCGAGGAGGGAGCTGGAGAAGGGGGAGGAATATAGCACACCTCCATCCCATTTGCTCCCCCATCCCCAACACTGAGGAGCATTGGGTTGTTCTGGGATTCCCTGAGAGCCACTGCAGAAGCCTGCAGTGAGCTCCCCAGGGCGCCACTACGGCTCCAAATCCCCAGGGCCTAACACAGGGCCTGCCGTCTACTAGAGGCTCAAGAAATGCCAATGAATGAATTAACGAGCTATAAGAAGTATCCGAAAGAAACCGCGACAGCCCCCATCACGGTGCTCCAGCTGCAAAGCTGGTAGGACTATGGCCCTCTTGTATAAACCGCTGGGTGGGAATGAGGGGCAGGAGGCTTCCGAATAAAGAGGAAGATATGGCTCTCCCAAGGGGTATTCTTTTTACTAAGGAGGAAGGGTAACTGAGCCTGTGCCGTAGAGCTGTCCTGCAGTGGCCCTGTGCCTCTGGAAGGGGTGAGGAAGGGCATGCATTCCAGGTGCGATGTGTGCCAGCATCCAGGGTCTCTGTGGGAGCCGGTGTAAGCTATCTGATGCACTGGGATAAAAAGAAATGAAGACCAGGGAGGCTCGCCGAGGTGGCTCAGCCGGTTAGGCATCTGACTCTTGGTTTCAGCTCAGGTCGAGATCTCATGGGTTGTGGGATCGAGCCCTGCGTCAGGCTCCACGCTCAGCGGGAAGGCTGCTTGAAGATTCTCTGCTTCTGCCCCCCCTACCCGTTAAATAAATAAAGAATCTTAAAAAAAAAAAAAAAAGATGGGGCGCCTGGGTGGCACAGCGGTTAAGCATCTGCCTTCGGCTCAGGGCGTGATCCCAGCATTATGGGATCGAGCCCCACATCAGGCCCCTCCACTATGAGCCTGCTTCTTCTTCTCCCACTCCCCCTGCTTGTGTTCCCTCTCTCGCTGGCTGTCTCTTTCTCTGTCAAATAAATAAATAAAATCTTTAAAAAAAAAAAAAGAAGAAGAAGAAGAAGAAGAAGAAGGGGAAGAAGAAGAAGAAGAAGAAGAAGAAATGCAGACCAAGATTCCCCAAGATGGCGTTAAAGACTGAAACAGCTCCGTATTCAGTAAATACTTTGTTATGAACACGATGCCTCATTACATTCTGTTCTTACCTCCCAAACCAACTAGTCCTTGGTTTCTCAAATTCACACTGACTACACACATGAGGTATGAAATTGGAATCATTTTAATTACCAAAGTTCAAGAAAGCTTCAAAAAAAGTTGTTTAGCAGATAAAAAAACGTGACTTCGCTTCAAAAATTTAGCTAATTCAAGAACATCCCAACAGATTGCTTTTCCAGAGACATTCAATTCTGAATAGAGATGAAGGGGGAAAAAAAAATACAATCCTCAGGCCACCGGAGTGTAAGTCTTAGGCAATGTTCCTATAACCCAAAATTGGGTTATAGAGAATTGGGACCTACAAGAAATATGCTTTCTCGAACCAGCAAGATACAATTTCACAATCATGAACACTGTGTGATAATATCCCAGAAACAAATTAAACAAGGCAAACCGTGGCACATAACAGAGGGCAGGCCTCCAAACTGCAAACCTGATTTGCGTATTAATGCAAATAAGAACTTTTTGCTTTAATGAGGAACACAATTTTTGTGGAATCTCTAGGTGAGACTGCTATGCTCACTTGTAGGGACTTGTTCACCAATTTATTTGAAAATGAGTTCATATGGCAAATCCAAAACATAATGGGAATGGAAAAAGACCCTTCCTAATCAATAAATAATCAACAGTGAGCCCACAGAGGAACTGGGGCAGGCTGGGACAGCTGCCTTTACCTCCATTTTACTTGTCATGTCTGGGGGGGCCAAGCAGCTTCCCCTCAGAGTCAGCGGCTTCCTCTAACTTAATAAGGACATGTGTGTGTAACTCACCCTGCGTGTTAGTTGCCGGTTACTGGTTGGTTTGTCCCTAACACCCTTCAGCTTCCCATCCCCCAGGTCGAAGCTGCCCCACCTCTCTAGAACGGAGTGGGAGAATGTGGACGTATCATATCTCCTTCTAGGTACTCCCAGAGGGTTGTTGTCTATGTAACCCCCAAGGACATGGAGTAAAGACAACACACAAGAAAGTTATCCATGATGAGCCCTACCTCAAAACCAGGAGCCAGCTTCAATCCCTTCTGGGCTCAGTATCCCTCCTGGCCCAGACACGATCTAGTCCTTGGGCGGCCAAAATCATGGCTTTATTAGCATCAGCTGAAATTGCGAGGCTCCATGGTGACCTGACGCCTGACCTAAGGATTCTGTTAGGGATCTTCTGTGGAGTTTGGCCGGAACCTCACATCTAAGTGCAAGTCAGTAAGATGGTGCGGTACTCTTACTATTTCAACACCTCCGAACCAGTCAATATCTCCCCTCCCACACACTCCTCCCTTCTCCATGAGAACCATTCCTTAGGGTACCCCTGGGCTGTCGTACCAGTGGGACGATAATGGCATTTCAGTGAAAATCAAGCCATCATCTATTCTTGTCTGACGCAGAAGCTAAGACACTGAACCAAAGGATAATAGGGCGGGTCCCGAAATATAAGTCTTCGCGCTGGTCATGAGTTCCTAGTGTGATATTACCAATGAAAAATGCAGAAGCTTTTGCCTCTTGGTCCCCACCCAACTGGTTCTTCTTACCTTTGGTTCCATTGAAATGAAACTGTGGGTTCCTCTGCTCGAGAGAACTGACCTTTTAATCGTCCTGCTATGGTAGAAGTGGTAGTAGTCCTTCAGGGCCCCGATCTGCAAAGACAGGAGGGGAAGCACAAAAGAGAGTTAGTGGGAGTCAAAGGGAGTCTTCCGTTTTCCTGTGTTTCATTAAAATAAGAACACAAAACAAACAAACAAAAAAAGGTCCATAAATTATGCAGTCGCCTCTATGCTTAAATGTTACTGGAACCTTGGTGATCACCTTTCCAAAGAAGGACACGTGACATGAAATGGAGCGTCCTTGAGGCAGTGACTGTGGAACTAAAGATTATAATGGGGCAGCTTAGCCTCTCCTTATCTCCCTTTTAATGTTTAATTTATATGCAGCATTTTAAGTAATTCTATATCCATTTATATCCAAATGTGGGGAAGAGAAAAAAAAAATCAAATAGCTATCTGGTTATAAACACACAGTGCATTCTGTTTGCTCTGAGAAATGTACAGTGAAGGACCTTGTTAGATTATTTATATCCTCAATTTGAAACAAGTCCTGAGCAGTTGGTCATTCACAAAGAAAACGCTACCGAGTTTGCTTCCAGACTTGAATCAACGGTGTAACTCCACGGCGGTTATTCATTTATCGTGAACTAAAAGTGGGACGGCGGTGTCTGCAACGGGACGAAGATCACATATCCCACCTATCAGCTAAGCAGCCCGTGTAAAAACAGTTTACTCCGTCGCAACCACTTCCTGAACAAACGCATCTTCTCGTCTGTGCACCCCTCTCTTTTGTTGAAAACAGGTCTGTTTACGATAGCTTTGAAAATAAGTCACTGCCCACTTTCGGAAAACAAACAAAATCCCAGATGATCATATTCTCTCAGCAGATGATCAGATGCGGGTCACGTACATGGAAATCAAACAATATACACAATGAAAACAGAAGAGCCTGGTCCCCGCTCGGGCTGACACTGCTCCGAAGTGGCTTCCTGGCTAAATCCCACGTACTTACTTCGTCTCCATTTCCAGTCCTATAAAACCAGGTGTTGGGCTAGCTAATTTCTAAGATCACCGGAGTCCTCAAATTCCATTCTTTGACGTGGACACTTTTATTTTTATTCATTTATTCATTTTTGCTTTGTGCAAATACATCAGATGGGCTATTTCTCCAGAACACTGTGGATCTGAACTAAAAGAATGAACATCAACAGGATGTTTTCCAATTGGGACAATGCAAGAGTTGGCTTTCTTAATTAAAAAAAAAAAAAGTCATTGGACCAGCTTCATTTTTCCTGATATAAGGTTTATTTTTTTAAATTCTCTTCTTTCTATCAATTCTCAGTCATCATCCCACCCCTCCAGTGAGGAAGATCAACCCAACTTCTGTGCCATTTAGAAGACCTCCCCCCCAGGACTTCACGCTCTAAATGAATGTCTCTTATCGTCATTAGATCTGACAATCTGAAGTCACGTGTTTTTAACTCAGTAGGAACTGCCCAGACGTACACAGAAAAGATCCAGGACTCCGAAGCACCAGCAAACAATGAGGAAGAGGACACAGATGCTAGCCTCAGTCTCCAAGAGGGTTTCAAGGACGGATTTACAGGCCAATTTTAAGATTCCAGAGGACTAAGGGTAGAATTCACAATGGGCTGTGTAATCCTTTATAAGAAAATCTTAAAATCCCAAGGAGCTTAGAGCTTTTATCTCATGTAGCTTTTGTCAAGAGCGCTCCTTGGGTAAACAGAGTAGTTCTCATGGAAAGGGACATAAAATCTTTGGGGAAGAACTTTATACAGAGCCTATCACCGGTGTGAAAAAGGTCCGTGAGTTTCAGACCATGTCCACGCAACTATAATGGAACCTCTTTGATTATAGGAAATAACTGAATTCAACTGAACTATTAAACTCAAATATGGATGAAATATGCCCCGAAGATATAATTCTGATCCTTTGTGGCTTCTTTGGTAAAGCCTGGAAACCTGGACTCACATAGTGTGTACAAAGCTGGAAAACAGAACCCTGGCCCTGACTTAATGTGGTTTGGGATGTTGGGTACATCACTTCACTATGTTGGGCCTTGGTTCCTCAACTGTAAAATAAGGACACAGGAGGTATAGTGGACATAGACTGGGTGTCAGAGTCAAATGGGGGATAAAAATGTGTATGGGCAAACGTGGATACGAGGACTGAACGTAGTAACAGGTGCACTGTCTGGTCAAGTCACTGCCAGGCACATAGTGTCAGATTACTGGTTTCCCTTCTACATTTAAATTTCAGTCCTACTTTCTCTCACCTCCTATCCTGCAATCCCTTACCTCTGTCCCGTGGTCAGAATTGCTCTTGGTGCACCTTTGTATCACCTCTTCACTTCCCTCATCTTAAGTGGCCAAAGTCAAAAAGTCTGATAATACACTGTCGGCGAGGATGTGGGTACAAATGCATCAAACATAGGATTGGTAAGAGCATCCCCTGGCACAAGTGTTGTGAGAGCCATTTGGTAATATCACAGAAATTATAACCTGTACCTTACCTTTGACCTAACCTTTACACTTTTAAAAATTTATTATACCGAGACAGTTACTTATGTATCAAAATGGGTGTTAGAGCAAATTGTGTAAAGCAAAATAATTCAAACAACTAGCTACAATCAGCAGGTGCTTGGTTCAATATGAACTAAAACGAATTGATCTCGAAGGAAGTAAGGAAGGAGAAGGAAGGGAGGGAGGGAGGGAGGGAGGGAAGGAAGAGGGAGGGAGGGAGGATGGGGAGAGAAACAAGAGAGAAGGAGGGAGGGAGAAAATATGACCCAGTTTTTGTAGGAGAACAAAAAAAGAATCTGTATTACGTATATTCTTATATGCATTGAATATTTCAGGAAGAATACTTGAACTACAAAAACAGCCTTTCTTTCCATTGTTGATGTGTATGCATTATATTTTAAATTTAAAAAGTAATTAAAAATGAAAGAAATAACACAACTAAATGAAATAGCACGCACACACAAATCCCGTAGGATTTGTGGAGGAAGCAGGGCAAACCTGCTTCCCCAAGTCTGTGTGCCTGGTACAAAGGCCACGTTTCTCCAGGCCATGCGATCTCTCCAGCAGGAAGCTCTACTTTCTCTCCGCCTTACAGGGCTCCCGTTTCTTCTCCAGAGCTGGGGAATGGTGTTCTGTGACGGAAGGAGGTCTCACCGACTACATGCCTACCCTGTGCCAGGCATCTAGCGGCTCTTCTGCACGTGATCACATTTAACTTAATTCCCCCAGCAACCCTGGAAGATAAATATCGTTACCTCCACTTTGATAAAGGAGGTTACTGGAGCTCGGGGAGTGCGCATGCGTACACAGCTAGTACAGTGCGGGGGAGGGGAATGTAAATCCCTGCTGAATGGCTAGCCTCTGGGCTTAGCTTGCACAGAGCATCCTACAGGTGGGCTCTGTCCGGCCTCCTTCCAGGGAGCTTTCCCGCACTGCAGAGCTGAAGAGCTCGCCTCTATGCGGCCAGGGTTCTGATGGGATTAAGGTCCTGCCAATCAAAGGCAGACTACAGCATCGTGGGCGGGCTCTCGGAGGCCTGTATGTGTTCAGAGGTTTCGGTGGCAGAGGTCTCAATGTTGGCGGCTAGCTTTCTGCGCAGTCCTTTTGCACATCCTGTTTTGTTGATAAATTGGTAAGAGATTATAAAGAGCTACGGGGGCAACGAGGACCAAGCAGCATCTCTTGGGAGGACCCATTCTGTGACGTGGCCTTGGGGGACATTTCTGAAAGCTTTGCCTTCTTGAATGATTCCACAAGCTACGTAACAGTCTACACTGAATGCCGTCCCAAGTAGAATGACTAGCGGATTCTGCGGGAGGCTCCCTCCTAAATCTAAAACTGTATAGATCAAAACTTCGGAAAAAGTAGCTACGCATTTACACGGTCTTCTACGACTTCAAGAACATCCAGTTACGTACCTCTCGAGTCGGGCACGGTTACAGGCACCAGCGAGGCCCAGGCCCCCGGTGTCTCCCTGTGCCTGTTCGGACCACCTGTTAGATGAACACACTTGCTTCTAGTCTTCTCAGAGCCATACACACCAACGTCCTCCCTCAAATCTGTTTTCTACACCGCAGCCAGAAAAAGGCCACGAAATACAAATTCGGTCATACTCTTGCCTAAAATTTTTAGGGGCTTCCCTCTGCTCTGAAAAAAACGGTAATAGTTAACATGGAATATTACTTAATACTATAGTTTATAAAGTAAATCAAAATAAGATCATATTAACATCGATGCTATGCCAAGAACTCTCCTACATGCTTTACCTAAGTCACCGAATGAAGACCATTATCTTCCTGGGACCCCCGGCACCTGCATAAGCCAGCTCTCTGGCCTCACCTCAAACCACACAGGCTCTCCATTCTCCAGACCTGGCCTCGCCGGCCTCTTCAGTTCCCTGACTCAGACCTGCTGTTCCCTTTACCCGCAGGACGACCTCCTTCCTCCCTCCGTCCTCTCCACCTGGCTTGCCTCTTCCTCATCCTGTGTCACCTCCAGTAGGAAGTCTTCAAGACCCCCAGGCCAGGGGAGGTTCCACTGCCTCCCAGAACCCTAAAACTATAGGCCTGCAGGTATACGTTGATCAGGACAACGATCTGTTTAATGTCTGCGCCCCACCTGCATGCCTGTATGTTCCGATGAGACAGAGACACAACCGTGGAGCTCACACTTTGTTTCTCACTCCTACTACGCGGCTCAACATGTAATAGGTTCTCAGCAAAGACTGCGGAGAGGATGTTATAAACATCAGAATCCTCGAGCTGCTAAAATTGCATACGGTAGACCTAGAGAGGATTCAAAATCGCTGGCAGGAGGATAACAGGACTATCCAATTAAGTTAATTTCAGCAAAAATAGCTTAATTCCACCTTAACGGAAGTACCAACTCTGCCAGGGTTATGGTTCGGAAGGTTGTAGGCAGAGACATCTCTATTCTTTTCTTTTCTTTTCTTTCTTTCTTTTTTTTTTTTTTTTGCTGTAAGACAAACAGCTAAGGAGTAGTGCGTGTTAGTTCCATCATTCTACATCATTCAAACAAAATAATCTGTCCCCTTGTAGAGTTATACACATTTTTAAATCTAAATATATATATTTAAAAGCACGTTTATGTCTCTCGTCTATTAATATGCATGTCCCTTATTGGCGAGAATTGTGTCTTCCATATTCTTTCAACAGCACTGAGCATGCTGAGGGTATTTAATAAACATGAAGAAGAAAAATGTCATAACATGTTGAGAGCTATTCAAAAGAAAGACAGTGTATGAAAACAAAGCAGTAATATTATCTATAAGCAGACATTCCATCCAGCTCCTCCAGGGTAATGTAAAACAAAAGATGACTGTGTTTATATGTTACCCAATACCAACAAGGGCTAAAACAAGAAACAATATATAACTAACATAGGGAGGTTTTTACAAATAAATCAGAAACCATGGGCATATATGAAGTATAAAATCAATAGGAGAATAGCCAAAGCTCAACCTTTTCCTTAATCCCACATAAAGGAAAGAGAGTAATTCCTTCCCTCTTGACCCTCTTAAGCTCCTTTTCTCTACAGTCATGCACAAAACACTCTTCCCTGCCTAGCAACACAACTCTATACAACACTAAGCCGGTAAATTTCATCTTTTGTTCCCAATTCTGTCAAGCGTTTGTGCCTTTTCTTCCTTAGGGGTAGCCTCTCATCCTTGCACTCGGAATTTTCCTATCATGACCCTTTCTCAAACCAAACTCTTCTTAGAAAAGTTTTTTTTAATGCACTATTTTATACTAAGGTGTAAATGACTGGTAAGACTCAATGTCTTGGTTCTTCCAGGAACAGCTGCATTTGATCAGAAAATTAAAACTTCAGCCAAATAAACGAGACCGTTGTGTTTATAATTTCCAAAAACAATCACTGTCAGAAAACAATTATTGGAGGGATTTTGCTTTTGTTTTTATTTTTCTGCTAGCAAGAGGGAACCTTCCCTGCATACCTAAATTTTTATGTTACAAGGGAGCTATGGACTTCTAAGCAGAGTTAGGAGTCAAAAGACCTATATCTTACAATGAATGGCTTTGACCCCAATGAGGAGCTGTGTGGCCTTTCTGAATTCACTCACCAACAGTCTCACCTGTGCTTACAACTAAAATCCCCTCCAGTCTAACGACTCCAGCCATATATTTTGCAAATTCTCTAGGGTGACCAACCATGTTGGTTTTCCCAGGACCGAGATATTTCCATGGACACAGAATTCTGCCATACTTAAACTGGGGCAGTCCGCATCAAATTTGGTCACCCTGATTATGAAGCAGCAAGGTCAAGGGCCCTGTGGTCACCTCAATAAACCTCATCTGCCTTGTTCTCCCTCCTGCCCTCTCCAATTTGTACATTTATCCAAATTCTGAACTCCCTTTTGAAAAGCTATTTATCTCCACTCCAGAAATTTTTCTAAACAGGCAAAAATTTGAAAAACTTTTCACAAAAGAAGATATACGAACAGCCAATAAGCATGTAAAAAGCATGTAAGATTAAAATCATAAAAGCACTGTACACACACCAGAATGATTACAGTTCAAAGGACAGACGATACCAAGCTCTGATGAGAGGATGGAGCACTGGAACTCTCACACCTTGCTAGCGGGAGTATAGAATGGTTCAACATCTTTGGGAAATCGTTTGGTAATTTCTTATGAAACACACATCCTCCTCATGACCCAGACACTTCATTTCTAGGTGTTTACCCCAAAAAAGGAAACCCTATTTTGAAACAAAACTCATACACAAATGTTTACAGCAGCTTTCTTAATAACAGCCCTATACTGGAAACAATGCAAATATTCATCAACAAGCAGATGGAAAAATAAATTATGGTATATCCATACAGTGGAACGAGCTGCAATAAAAAGGAACAAACTACTGATAAATGTGACAACGTGGATGGATTTCAAAACATCACGCTGACGCAAAAGAACTCACATGGTGCGTTCCCCTGATAGGAAATCCTAGGTAATCTACGATGACAGAAAACAGATCAGTGACAATCTGGGTGTGGAGTGGGGATCGACTGGGAAAATCTGGAGAAGTATGGAATGTTGGGAATATTCAGTATCTTTATTAGAGTGGTAATTACACGGGTAACAAGTGCTTCCGTGAGCTGAAACCAGCTCATTGTAGGCTTTCGAGATCCAATTTCATATCTTCCCAACACCCTATCCAATGACATCACACGGAGGACTTGAAATCAACAATGATCAAAGTATTAACATACCAGGAAAAACTGGAAAAGACTACAAAATTAGGGCTTCTTTCCCTCCTGACGAGTCACTTGTTTAGTATTTATCCGCACACCATGGGGTATAGAGATTGGTCAACACTCATCCCACCTTCTACAAAAATGGCCACATTCGGAGGTATGTAAATTAGGCATCAATAATGGTGATTTGGAAAGTTATAAATTCCCCTCTACTGTCGTTCTGTTGAATGACACAGATTAGAAAACTTAAGAACCCGGTTACCTGGGGCTGGACTTTGTCTTCCAGCTCACATGTCGTCCCACCGCCTCAGGTGAGATGGGGAAGAACGAGGTCACCAAGGCCATCGTTCTTACAGACCAACCTCTTCCAATGCCCAAAGTTGCAAAGTCGGAAACTTTGAACTGCTGAATTCCGTTCGCACTTAGAGACACAGCACCTGGATAGACTGCTTCTCCTTCTTTTAAATGCTGACTGTGATGCCTCTTCTGTGCTTCCCCAAGAATATTAAAACCACTCTAAGAATTTGCCTTCTGTGTTCCACACTCTGTAACATTCAAAATAGAACCAAGGAGACGTTGGCCATGACTGCTTTCTTCCAAGTCACCAGGAACACTCCAACCTTAGGGTCTCTGCAGCTGTTTTTCCTCTGTCTGGAGTACTCTTCTAAGTCTCAATGACTCACGGTCTTTCTGCTTTCAGACCTTTGGTCAAATGCCCCCTCCTCAGGGAGGCTTTCACTCACCACCCAAAACTGCCATCGTGCCCTCCTGCATACCACACCCCCCCTTCCCTGATTTATTTTTCCCTGGAACACTTCTCACCATTAACATATTATATATTCTTTTGATTTATCCCATTTATTATTGGTCTTTCCCCATTAGAATGTTAGCTCCATAAGGGCAGGGATTTTTATTCGACTCACTGATGGATTAGTCTTCGCTCCTCTTAACACTGCCAGGCTTGCCCAACAAATGCGCCGAATGAATGAATGGCCCCCGCCCCGGGGGGAAATCAACGCAAGACTGAGCATGTCTCTAAACCTTTGGGAAAGTTTCTGGCTCATTTCTTTATGACCCTTCCTGTGACATAACATTAACATATAATGTAATATATGCTTTATGCTTACTAGATGTTGAATGAATAAAGTCGCCACATGTGAACATGGCGGAAAATTAAGAATCTACCACGGACAACCACTAGCTCACCGAAGTCTGCCTTTATGTTTCTCAGTTCCCTCCTTTGTCCCTTCATGGTCAACAACCTCCCAGAATCAGTGAACAAAAGTGATATTTATAACCAGGCTGTTGAATTCATTAAATATTAAATGAGAAGGCAAGTAAATGGAGAAATCTGATGAACTGCTAATATTTACAGAGTACAAGCGAAGTGCCAGGCATTACTGCGTCGTCATCACACAACAGCATGAAGCAAGTATCGTGATTTCCATGTTACAGGCAAGACAGCAGAAGCTCACAAGGTTGCCTCGGGCCACGCAGCTAGCAAAGGGTGATGTCCAGGTGCATCCCAGGTAGCCTCACTCCAGCGCATATGTTCTTAACTACTCTAAGAGATGTTTAAAATAAAAGTTTTCTAAGGATGCATTTAAAACCACAGCTAACCAGGGGCACCTGGGTGGCACAGTCGGTTAAGCATCTGATACTTGGTTTCCGTTCTGGTCATGATCTCGGGGTCCTGGGATGGAGCCCTGAGTCGGGCTCCACACTGAGCGTGGAGTCTGCTTGAGGGTCTCTCTCCCTCTCCCTCTGCCCCTCCTGCTCGTGTGCTCTCTCTACAATAAATCTTAAAAAATAAATAAACAACAAGTAAATAAAACCACAGCTACCCAGAGATCTCAATTACCCAGAAGACTGTATTCCTAAGAGCTGTACATAGAACGGATGTTTTCTAGGACACTTCTATCTACTTTGAGCAGATGCAAAAGAAACTTACATTAGTGTCTTCACATGAGAAAGTATCTTTAAGGCATGTCTTCCTAAGTTCAAAGGGCATTCCAAGTTAAACAAGTAACATCTGGCCCCACACATCTTAGATAACCATTGCACTGGGCCACGGAATGCAACAAAATAGCATGAAGACTATCTTTCCCAGACTTTAGTTTCAATCAATCGCTCAGAAAATACTTGTGATTTCTTCCCAAATTCCTCTAAGTTCGGGCTCAGCAGTTGAGCTCTTAAGAGAGGTCTTCAGAAAATGGCATCAAAATACGTGAATTCAGAGCAAAGGCCCTATGATAATTTTTTCTTTAAATCAGGGTGCTCAAGGAAAGATGTCTAATCTGTGTGATTTCAGAGCAATGTTCTGAGATATCGGGCCATGTGATGGGTTGAACAGTGACTGCCCCCCCCTTAAATGTTCACATTCCAATTCCCAGAACCTACGACTACGTCACTGGATATGGCAAAAGGGACTTTGCAGATGTGATTGAGGATTTTCAGATGGGGAGATTATCCTGGATTATCTGGGTGGACCCAATGTAATCACAGGGGTCCTCATAAGAGGAAGGCAGCAAAGTCAGAAGACGTGATCGTGGAAGCAGAGGTCAGAGAGAGAGATGGAAGCACAGATCAAAGATTGGCGGGGGGGGGGCGGTTAAAGAGAGGAAAAGAGAGAGAGAGAGAGATTTGAAAATGCTATGCTCCTGGTTCTGAAGGTAGAAGAAGGAACCACGAACCAGGGAACGTGGATGGCCTCTGCAGGCTGGAAAAGGCAGGGACATGAGTCTTCTCTAGACTCTCCAGAAGGAACGCAACTCTGAGGACACTTTCATTTTAGGTTAGGACTTCCAGCCACCAAGGCGGTAAGATAATAAATGTGTGTTGTCGTAAGCCACTAAGTGGGTGGGTATTTGCTACAGTAGCAACGGGAAACTACCAGAAGGTAGAACCAGCACCTCCGTAGACATCCACGAGAAGCAAAGGAAATGAAACAGGACTATTCGTATTTGGAGCCAATTTATATTTCATTATTTTCAGGACCCTCTGGGTATTCAATGATCAATTTCCAACTAACTGTACCAACAGAACAACGGTGTTGAATACCAACGCCCAGCATTCTGCTAAGCTCTGTACGAGCATTACCACGTTTAATGCTCAGAAAAATAAAAATAACGCGAAAACCAAGATTTTGCCCAGCAAAAGAGAACTAGCAAATGGCTTTTTCTTCAAAGGCATCACATAATTAACATCACTTACTGAAGCTTTCCTACATTATCTCCACNCTTTCCAACAAAGGAAGAAGTATTTTAATTGCAGGGAGAAGGAAATGGAGTCCAAACATGAGATAAGGTAAGTTACATGCCCAAATGAGAAAGTGTCTGAGTCCCACTCCAAAAATCTAAGCTTTTTCTACAGCACTTTGACTTTTGCTTAAAATGTATATAAAAGGTTTCGGTTCACCGTATGTGATTCAAGGGGCACACTCAAATATTCCCACCCCAACCCACCTCCTTGCCCTCACTAATACGGGGCCTCATTATTTCATTCTAAAGCTACTTGATCATCAGGGTGTGGGAGAATCTAGGTCCCTGTTGTTCCCCTTAAAAGCGAGTCATCAAAAACATCTTATTCCAAATCCCGAGCAAGCGAGAAACAGATACAATTTCACCACGGAAATGTAAGACAGAGAAAACAGAGTAAGCAACAACTTTTCCCAATTTCAAGGGACATATCTACAGTCTGCCCCACTATTCACAGGGGACATGAGACTTTGCTCAAAGCAAATCAAAGAATGTCAGAATTGGAAAAAAAAAAAAAATCCTTAGCACGATTTTAATCTGACTCACTCTGCTGGATGCAGAATCCACTCTTCAACCTGGTACCCAGCACTGCATTTCCTGGGGTGACCCATTTGTCGGAAACTTCTCCCAGATAATTAGCCTAAATCCACTTACTACCCCTGGTTCTAGCCTGGGGAGCCAACCCAGAAGGTCAGTGCCTCCTCTCCAAGCCAGACGGCCAACACATCCCTACTCGGTCTTCCCTGTTCTTGGCTGAACACCCAAGTTTTTCCTTTTTTTTTTTCCCCCCTTCATGCAACAAATTTTCCCAGGTCTTGCTTTCCCTAGACAAGCCAACATGTATAAAATACTTCCCCAGAAAACTTGGAGCCCAGAACAGAACACATGTTAATTCCAGGTATGATGGAGCCCGGATACGGTCCGCGACCCCACGACTTCTCTTGACTGAATCAGAAGTAGCTTAAAATTGAACGGTTTGTAGCTGAATGAACTTGGCCAACTAAAAAGTCCTCAGAATGTGACTCTCCTCCAGTCTATATTTTTAATTTCTTAAGTGTCAGTGTCCGTGTGAATATTAAATGTCACTTTCTATATTCTCCTCTATACTTTTACAGCCTGCCTAGACAGTAAGTATTTACCGAGAGTGTACGACATACCAGGCACTGGTCCAAAGACGCTGCAGAGAGAGCAAACAAAACGAAGCCTCTACTAAAATGCAGAGAACTTTCTTTCTTTCTTTTTTTTTTTTTTTAAGATTTTGTTTACTTATTTGACAGAGAGAGGAGGGAGAAAGCGAGCATAAGCAGGGGCAGTAGCAGAGGGAGAGAGAGAAGCAGGCTCCCCACTGAGCAGGGAGTCCGATGCAGGGCTCGATCCCAGGACCCTGGGACCATGACCTGAGCCAAAGGCAGATGCTTAACCGACTGAGCCACCCAGGCGCCCCTGCAGAGGGCTTTCTGACTCTTGACAACCCCACCGTGTCAACTGCAAATTTGAAAGTTATGTCCTCTGCACTCAATCTGAATACTTCCCCCAAAGGAACTCAATTGTTCCTATGAGTACATCAGAGAGAATGACTGGGTTCAGCCTCCAACATAGACGATGTTTGCAAGAGTTCTTTAAGAATGAGCTGTAAATGGCATGAGGCTTTTATGTTCTTCAGTCCCCTTTCGTCCAAAATGAATAATTATGTCCTTCATGTAAAATAAGCCTTGTATGTTCCTCAGATAAGAACACTCATTACTGCTATTTTTGGTCAAGCTATTCTTTTACAAAGTTCTTAAAAACCCATCTGTAAGTAATTTCTGGAGAAACTAAAAGAAGTTATTGTTTAATATTTAAGCTATTCCACCTGCTTGTAAGACACACAGCGCACGCCCACAAAGGAAAGCGTCCAAGAGAGGCTGAGGGAGAAGGAGCTCACGGAGCCTGCATTGAGGCCTGTATTCTTTTCATTACTGATCACCTTAGCAACTTGAAGCGTTTCCACATATATGGAAACAAACAGAGACGAGTACGTATTTTGATGGGTGGAAACATCTCTGGAATTACTCTTGGAAGGGTAAATCTTCTCTTTACATTCAATGACTCCCAACTCCTGTCATACAGTAGAATTATATGGGCACTAAGTAAAATACTCATGTTCGGTCCTCCCGCACCCACCCAGAGCTTCTGACTTAAGAGTCTGAGTTCAGGCCAGGGTATCAGCATTTTTTTTTTAAAGAGCTTTCTAGGTGGTTCTAATACAAACCAAGGTGAAGAACCACTGTTCTAACCCATCCATCTCATTCTGCAATTTACTCTGAGTTTGGCGATCTCCACTCAGATATTCCTAGCTAATTAATTAAAATATATTTAAATGAGAAAAATCTCTTATTTGCCTTTAGTACTAGTGGAAGTGGCATGCTTTGGTCTTTTATTCATTTCTTCAATTATATCAAAAGCCCTCCTCGCCTTCAAAAAAAATTGGAAAAATGAATTTAATATAACCAGATGTAGAATTCCGAATATTTTATCGTATTTAAACAGGGGCTATTTTGAGCTTTACAGCATTTTAAATGATATATTTTACTCTTAAAAGGGAAGATTCTGGGTGTAAAGGCTGTGAGCTTTCAAAACCTATGATAGAGACTAGGTGTATTCAGGACAGTTGACGGCTTTGTCACCCTCAATTAAAAAACAACTTACTAGGAAGTGTCACGATCCCAGATTTCAAAACATACTACAAAGCTAAGTAATCTAAACAGTATGGTGCTGGTTCAAAAAGAGACACACGGATCAACAAAACAGAACGGAGAGCCCAGAAATAAACCCACAACTACACTGTCAATTAATCTATGATAAAGGAGGTCAGAACATACAACGGGAAAAAAGACAGTCTCTCTTCAACAAATGACGCTGGGACAACTGGACAGCGACATGCAGAAGAATGGAATTAGACTACTTCTTACACTGTACACAAAAATAAACTCAAAATGGATTAAAGACCTGAAGCCATAAAACGACTAGAAGAAAATAGAGGCAGTGATCTCTTGGACATCAGCCTTAGCAACGTATTTCTGGATACGTCTCCTCGGGCAAAGGAAACAAAAGCAAAAATAAACTATCGGGATTACATCAAAATAAAGAGCTTTTGCAGAGTGAAGGAAACCCTCAATAAAACAAAACAGCAACCTACTGAATTTGCAAATGATATATCTGATAAGGGGCTAATAGCCAAAATAAATAAAGGACTTATACAACTCAACACCAAAAAACCAAACGATCCAATAAAAAAATGGGTAGAGGTTCTGAAGAGACATTTTTTCCAAAGGAGACATCCAGATGGCCAACAGACACATGGAGAGATGCTCAACATCGCTCATCATCAGGGACATGCACATCGAAACCGCCAGGAGAGATCACCTCACACCAGTCAGGACGGGCAGCATCAAAGACACAAGAAATAGCAAGTGTTAGCAGGGATGTGGAGAAAAGGGAACCTCTGTGCACTCTTGGTGGGAATGTAGATTGGTGCAAACACCATGGAAAACAGGATGGAGGTGCTTCAAAACATTAAAAATAGTACCACCATACGACCCATCAACTCCACTTCTGACTATTTATCTGAAGGAAACAAAGATGCTAGCCGGAAAAGACAGATGCACCCCCCTGTTCACTGCACCCTCATTTACAAAGCCAAGCTACAGAAGCAACCCAAGAGTTCACTGACGGATGCATGGATACAGATGTGCCATAAGGAAGAGTAAGATCCTGCCATGGCTACAGCATGGATGGAGCTGGACGCTATTATGCAAAGTGACATAAACGAGACAGAGAAAGACACATACCATATGATTTCATTTCTATGTGGAATCTAAAAAGCAAACAAACGAACTCTTAAATGCAGAGAACAATTTGGCAGTTGCTCGAGGGGATGTCAGTGGGGGATGGGTGACATAAATGAGGGGGAGCTAAGCTCCCCCATATCTTTGTAATGGCTGTTCACAGATGCTTAGTACATTTGTCCCCATCTTGGTCCTTCCTGGGGATAACAGAGGTAGCGCTTACAGGGTAGTGACCCCCAAAGTGGGCCCTGAGTAGGCTATAAATGACCGCCATCTTTAACATAATGGCAGAGGAAAAGGAGGTGAGGTTTCCAGCCAGATGGGAAGTTCTGAATCTAGGCCGATGGGAGGTTGGGTCCTATTTTTACAGCTCGTGAGGCTCTGCCACTATGGGCAGGTACTGGCCAATTGTGTGAATTACAGATGCCACAGATACGCATTTATTAAAATAGAGAAAATATGAGAAAAATGCCAATACCAAGTGATGGTGAGGATGTGAGTAAATGGAACGCTCCTACACGGTTGCTGGGAATCCCTGAAAAACAGTTTGGCAGTTTCTTAAAAGATTAAACATTCACTTCCTAGATGACCCAGAAATCCCACTCCTAAATACTGTCCCCAGGGAAAACAAAAACTTATGCTTACACAAACACTTGCACATGAATATCTGTAGTGGCTTTAGTCATGATCACCAACAACTGGGAACGACGCACTGTCTTACAGCTGGAGAATGGATAAACTTGTGCATCCATACAACACAGTATTTTTCATCAATAAAAAGGACCAACCTACTGATTAATTAATCAGGGATGAATCTCAAATGCATTGTAGCAAGGGAAAGAAGCCAGGCTCGAAAGGTTGCATATGTATTATTCTGTTTATATGACGTTCTAGACAAGGCAGTATAGACCAGAAAATACATTAGCAGCCGCCAGGAGTTGGGGGTGACAGCAAGAGGCTGATTACAAAGGAGTACGACAAAAGTCTTCTGCGGTGACAAAATTGTTCTCTATTATAAAGATAGTTCCATGACTACGTGCATTTGTCAAAACGTGTAGAGCTGTCCGTGAATTTTACTGTATGCAAATGATATCCCAATACACCTGATCCAATTTTTCTTTAAAGTCCATAAGGAAAAGCTCAGTCATGAAAGCGAGGTTACTGGAAAAGGTGTTACAAATGAAAAGGCAAAGAGTTGAGAAGTTGTTTGGGTGAAAATATATTATCGAATTGACTTTCCTCGATTGAGAAGCTTTGCTAAGGCTATAGCAACCATTTCAACACTTGGAATTACACAATGCAAACGGCAACCCTGAGAATCATTCAGAAGATATAAAGCTTTATCAAAGGAATGAAGAATTTCGACATTTCTTAGTAAAGTACTGCTTTCCACTAACATGGCGACCTCAGTCACAACAAAATGACTGATGGTGCTGAATGAACTACTACCGTAAACTCTGAAAATATGGCTGGCAATTCTGAAACAAAGATGAGGACACATAAACGGCTCAGGGTCCCCTAAGTGCTGTTAATGGCGCACTTAATATAAGTGCTTTGAAAGTAAGTAAAAATCTATGAATTAGTGACTCTTCAAGTGTGGTCCTGGGACTCGAAGCATCAAACCAGTAATACGGGCATCGCCTGTAAACTTAGTAGAAAGGCACATTGAGGCGCCCCACCCCAACCTGAATCAGAATCCAGTCATCGCCCTGTTCAACCAACTCAAGAGGAAGACACAGGAAATGGCAACCATGCATGACTGATGAAGCAACATTTTTTTTAAGATTTTATTTACTTAGAGCGCGTGCACATGCGCTAGTGAGGGGAGGGGCAGTGAGGGGGAGAGAATCCTCAGGCTGACTCCGCACTGAGCATAGAGCCCGATGCAGGGCTCGATCTCACAACCCTGAGATCATGACCGGAGCTGAAATCAAGAGTCAGAGGTTCGACCTCCTGATGCACCCGGGAGCCCCTAATGATGAAGCAACATTTAAAAAAGGACGTGAGCACACTGTTGTCTTTCTTGACCTGCGCAGCCCAGATGGAGTCCAAACCCACCCTTCCACATGCCCACGCGACCTCTGTAGTTCAAAGGGGGTTAATTCTAGGTTTTACCCCTCTTATAATGCTAAGAGCCCAATCTCGGTTTATAATAAAATTGGCTTTCAAGTAGAATTTTATCCAAACTCAATTCTGGGAGATAATTAAAAACATTAATAACGTTCACAGCACGAAGAGAGGGGTAGTTATCTGTGACAGATCAGTTCATTTCAGAACCAGGTGAGTAAAGTTTCAGAACTAAAATTTCACAGGTGATATACACGTTAATAATTATAACTATTAAAAATTAAAAGTAGTCCTCCAGTAACCATTAGGTCCTGCCATATTCTACTTCATGTGGACTCTATCTTCTTAGCTTCTGCTTTCCATATTGGAGGATCAATAATGACTTGTAAATTTTCAATACATGTCTCCGGCGTAAAGATCGGGTCTTTCTTTCTCCTCAAGGAAAAGGTTTTGCTATCTCAAAGAGGTCTTGGTAGCGAAATGTTCTTTGCATCCGTCTGAATGAGGGTTCACTCAGGAGCACAGAGCAGAGGATAAAGTTATCCCCCATGTGGCCACAATCATATCCACAGATAGGTTCCGTTTACAAAACAAGGCTTTATTTCCATTAAATTATCACCATCTCCTCTTGGGAGTCCTTCTCTCTTCACACTATCCGTCCATGGTATGCGAACAATACAAACTCGTAATTTTGCATCCACGGTCCATCTAGCCCTTCAATCACCTCGGGGGGAAATATTTCATACACTGTTAGTTCTCAGTAGACATCCAGCTCTTCAGTAGACGCGTGGGTCACAGGCAACAAAATGTGAAACCGGCTCAAGCCAAATGCTACCGGGGTAGACCTATTGCTTCTCACCTCCACACACACACTTGGCCCCCAAACATGTAAAAAGAATGGTGGTGTTTGGGATTATCTGTGTGTTTCAGGCCCACTGCCAGCTTTAAGAATTTTACAGCCTTGTAAACAGGATAAATAATAACTCATTGGGCCTCATGTTTTTGTCTTGTTCCATCCCCTGTAACAATTAATTGCTTATATTCACATGCTGTTTCCATCTGTAAAGTGCTTCTCCGTACATCGTTTTATATGAGTAATTAAGACAATGTCATGCGTGCTTGGTAAAACTGGCCAGTTACTTATTGTTACTTTCATAGTAAAATCGAAAACGCTTTTGTTTGGCTCACGAGGAGCTGTCAGATCTGCCTCCTGTCTACCTTTCTAGCACCATTTCCTAACACCTCCTCCTCATTCACTGGCCTTCCTGTACCTAGCCTCAGGACATTTGCACTTGCTATCCCATCTACCTGGGATTCCCTTTTCTCCAATCTCCTATTGCCTAATCCCTTCTTGCCTCTTAGATCTTAGCTCCAACATCACTTTCTCAGAAAAAGTCTTCTCTGAGCTCCCTGCTAAGTGACCTTCCCAGTTACTCTCTCTCTCTGGTCAAGTTGCTTATTTCTTCACACATTTTTAAAATATTGCAATATTGCCTGCACTCATCACAGTGCTTGGCACGCAGTGGGTCCGATAAGCACTTATAAGATGAATGAGCGAGCGAGTGAATGAATACTGTGAAATAAGAATTACTATCCTGATTTTTCCAAATAATAAAACTGAGGCCCAGCTAAATTCAGGGATTTACCCAACCCTTTACTATAGGCAAGTGACGGAAACCGGATTTTCTGACACCAAGCACAGTGCCATTTTCACTATTCTACACCAAACCTAAGTAGGCTGAAGAATATCATAATTGGTGCTGGGAGTCATATTTTCAATTTTTATTACAGGTTCAACTCCAACCTGATTAACTTAGGATTAATATTTTTATCTCAACAATTCCTGAGTCTGGCTAAGTGCCAAGCTTTTAATTTTTTTTCTTACCATAAAACGTCCATTGACCTTTATCTCAGCAGCCTGCTGGGTCTTAAATATATGTCAAATAAACCCAAGAAGAGAGTTTAAATAACCATTATGCCTACCAAGTAAATGTTTGTATCCATAAAATAGAAAGTTAGAAGTGAAGTTTAAGAAAATGGCCTCGGTGCAGTAGATTGAGTTTTAAGTTATTTCTCTTCCATCATTCCTAAGTACTTACTATTGACGTAAAAGATAAACCCAATACAGTGTTTTGCCGAAAGAATCATTGCAATGTTTACAGATTTTTGCAGTAACTGAACACATACACTTATCTGGACAAATACCTCGTATCTGGATAAATGAAGAAAAAGTGTATTTAATACATATTCACCTTCTATCTGAGGCTTCCAAAGGACTGAAAATTAATGCATGAATTATTTTAATATTCCAAACACTGGATACTGCCTGATTGCTACATTCGTATTGCTCAGATGCAGGCAATTTAGAAGTAGAACGGGGCTTCATGAGTTTTCCTCCCTCTTAGTTCAAACATGCCAACATTCTGTAGCTAAGTTGTGAAATAGGTTTAAAGCCCCAATAAACTGAAGTGATAAAGACCCAGGGTGGAGAATGGTCTGGGCAGCCATAAGCATTTACTCCCATTTCAAATGTATCGTGTTAATTTCAATTCTTACCGTGGCAGCAATAGCCATCCTGGTATGTCTCTATTCTGTTGTTTTTGTTCTTGCATAACTTCCACAGATCTATAAAAGGAACTCGAACGCTCAACTCAATGGATGCAGCAATTCATCGCAAAGTTTAACAAAATCCTGTAATGCAGTCAGGATCAGCCAAGGAACATCGAGTTTAGCTGGCAGTCACGGGTAAAGGCACCCCCATTATAACCCGGCCATATTCCTACTTGCAAAAGTGATTACTACTCATACCTTTCTCCAAATGCGCCTTCGGACTTTCCTTAGGAAAGAGTTCTCTGGTTGGGGGGCCCACCGAGATGTTCATGCTTTAGCCATTAGATCAATCATTTCCCTTCCTACTCAACAGTAAATTGACATTTGGCTGTATCAAAAGCATGAAAAAATATGTAATATTTCCCTTCAAGGTAGTTTAATAAAAAGGGTTTCATAGTCAGATTTTCACAGAACTAGAGAAAAAAAAATAGTGTCCCCCAAATCGGCTGCATGTTTATACACCACAAACCTATATATTCAAACTCCCTTAACAAAATTTTTGCACATGCCTATCTCCTAAAGATGCATAGTCCCTGATAAATACAAAAATTATTAGCATTAATGATTAAAGAAATGTGTATACATCTCACAAAAGATCAAGATGACGAGAAAAGCTTCTCTACCTTATTAATAAGGCAACTCTCATGGGGTCGCTTTTGTGATAGGAGCGTGAAGACACTAGAACTCAGGTCTGCTAAATACCAGTCCAGTGCTTTATCCAGGCCTCTTCTTTTTGGGTCAGTTCCTTTCATCTTTTTTTTTTTTAATTGGTAATAGTTCCTTTCATCTTTATGGAGGAGGGGCAGGTGAGGCGCAAGGTTAGACCATTCATTGCCCACAACTCTACAACCGAATGGTTCTAGCTATTTAAGGGGCATTTACAGTTTAGGGAATATTATTAGGGCCCTTTTCAAGCCACAGAATGTTGGAAGTGGCATTTCCGTCAAGACAAACAAATTACCATTAATTAATACACCCCCATGCCCCCCACACACACTTTCTTCCCAACTATAAGGAATAACCGAATACAATATGGTAATGTGGGGACAAAGGCAGTGCCTTAGTGGAATACGGGATCAAGATTCAAGCAATAAATTTTATGGAACTCTGCCATCCTCTCACATCACAAAGCCCTTTATGATAACACTCAAGTAAACCCATCTGGCTGAGTTAATAATTAGTTTAAATCTGTTACAAGTTAATGATGCACGGACAAGTCATTCCGGGTACATGATGATACAGCGAATTTGTGATACAATTTACAGATAATATTTTGCACCGCCTTTCATTTTTCTTTATTTCCTACTCTGATTAGAAAACAAAGTCATTAAAGAACAAGCAGGACCTTCAAATAAGACATATATACCTACTGGCTGAATTCAAAGGGGGAAAAAAAAAAAAGCAGTCTCAGGAATCCCATAGGGTTTCAGAAGGACCTCTCAAAGGCTGAGACAGACCCCAGGCCATATCCATATTTTGAGCTGCCTGTTGTATTACAAGATAAAGAAATGCTAAAATATGTAGCATATTTATTTAATACAAAAATCTAACTATGCTATTCACTGGATAGTTTCAGAATGCGCAATGCACATTCATTCACAGTGTACTTACTATAAACAGCGTAGTTATGAGACATGAGATGGAAGTTTCCAAGTATATTTCAATTCAACCAGAGCACAAAACTCTACGTATAAGCTCATTGGGAGTTATTTTGTAAATATCAAACCTGGGCACAAATGATCTTCCAGCCCATGTTCCTGGGATCCTGTCCCTTGGGTAAGATCCTAGAGTTCACTTAAAGGTCTGTTCTGTGCCCACTGCCTTTCGATAACCATTATACCAAAAAAAAAAAAGCACAAAATGGGACACTCCATGTAGAAGCTTTCATATGTGTATCTATACAAAGATCGTCCCCCTCTCCGAACACAGACAAACTGTAATTTCGCAAAATCTGACCAGTGAAGCTGGAACCATCAAAATGCAATGGGGTTGAAAATGAGCTAATGATTCACGTGTTTTGATGGTAATGAAAACAGAGAAGGCTGAGGCCAGAGTTGGGGGAAGGGGCAGGTAGAGAATGGATCCCTCAGGGAAAAAGCAGCTCTGAGTGAGCTCTGGGAATCCGCCAACATCTCACGTGCCCAGGAAGAATGGAGTACAGTGGTTGTTCTCAACCCTGGCTCTATATTGAAGAATATTGATGCCCAGACCCCACCTAAGGTCAATTAAAGCTCAGTGAAGGCTCCCAGGTGACTAGAATGTTAGCCAGCGGATGAGAACCACGGAGTCAAGAGGGCTGAGGGTCAGGGAAAGAAAAGGCTACGTAAGAACGGCTCCAGGAATCGGGATTTGGACGACTAAGAAGACAGAACCAGTTCTAGGATAGATTCGGAATGGGAGTGGGAAAGGGTAAGAGGTGTCCAGAGATCTCTTGCTTACTTACCAACAGGGTATAAGGACACAACCCCGGAGAGGAAAGGACATTCAGAGGATTAAAGCTATGGCAAGCTAAATTCAGACAACGTTCTCCTTCACACTGGGCTGCATGATGTCTCCATCTCCTAGCACTGTACGTATGTAAACGTGTCCTTCTCTTATCATGTGGTAGAGAACAGGTCACAGCTCTGCCTGAACTGTCCCACGGCCTTCCTCTCCCCTCGGAGAAAATCTACTGCTTACTATGCTTGGCCCGCAAAGACCTGCAGGCTCGCTCCTCAAAGTGTGGTCCTCGGGCCAGTGGCCGCAGCGGTTAAGAACTACAAGAGCTTATCAGAACTACAGAACCTCGTCGCCCATCCTGGACTTACTAAAGCAGAATCTGCATTTTAACAAGATCCCCTAGGGACTTACATGCACATTAAATTGTGAGAAGCACCAAGCTATAGGACTGACCTCTCCAGCCCACCTGCTACCCAACTTGCTCACTCAGCATCATCGGTCTTCCTGCTCTTCCTTCAACATATCAGGCTCTCTCCTGCCCAGGGCCTTTGCACTGGCTGGGTCCACTACCAGAATGGGTTTCCCCCAGATATGTGTAAGGCTCATTTCTTTCCTCACCTTCTCCAGCTTTTACTCATGTCACCTTCTGCATGAAAACTTCCACATCATTCTGTTTACAACTGAAAAAAAATAAAAAATGTCCAGCCATTCCCCCTTCCCTGCTTTCTGTGCACAGCACTTAGCTGCCAACAGATGTGCTTTCCTTTTCAACTGTTTATCAACAATCTCCCTGGGGTAGATTGCAAAATATGGCCACGTTCTTTGCATCTCTTCCTACAAAGGAGTGAAGTTTATGGCTCCACCTCTTGAAGCTGGGCTCGGTCACGTGGCTTGTTTCGACTTCAGGACCGGTAGTACAGAAGACACAAGCAGAAGTCTGCAAAGGGCTCACGCTGTAAGGACTCCTCTCTCTGGCTGTGGGGCTACCGACCTGTCCCGATGGGAGGAAGCAGCCCAAGCCAGCCTGGGATGGACGGTGGGAGGCGCACGGCCAGTTACCCCCACGATTCAAGGCAGCAGCCGGCAGCAGCCACTAGGAACGTGAATGAAGGCATCCAAGACCAAATGGGCCCTGGCTGACCCACCAGTTGACTGAAGAACCTACCAGGCCATTCACAGCCTCACAGCGATCATGATTATTTGCTCTAAGTCACTGGGTTTGGGGTGGTTTGTTTGGAAGCATGCCGGTACACTCGTCCTAGGAGTATTTAAATTCCAAGAAGTAGAGGTTTTTATGCCCAGCTGTATCTGCAGGGCTTAGCAGAGTACTTAGCATAGTGAGGATATTCTGAAATATTTGCACTGAATGTTAAAAGACAGACTGATGGCAAAGGGAACAATGACAAGTGAAGAAAGTATATGCCAGGGATAGCCTCCATCGCGGAGAGATTAGAAGGCAGGAGGAGAAGGACCTTCTGGGTTCATGACAACCTTGGTCTGTTCTGAGGTGGAGTGAACTAAGTTAAGATTCTGACTACTTGGATAACAGACTATTTGAGAAAAAAAAAAAAAAAATCACGTGTTCACATGCAGTGTTTCAAATCTATTCAAAATAGTTCTAGTGTCCTGGTGCTTAACTTGTCTGAGACCGCACAACCATGTGACCTTCGGAATATTTTTCACATTATGCAGCACTTACTCTCCTCGCTTTAAGTTATTCTGATTTTTAACAGCTCGCAAATCGGCGAACCAAATCGCTGCATGTTGCTTCAATTCTGTCCTGCCAAAGAAGAAAAATCTGCTGCTTTGGATTCCTTTCAACAGTTGGAAAATTCAGGCCATAACGTTTTAAATCTCAGATGTTCCCCGCTGTGTCCACATCACATAAATCAGGAAGTGCCCAGATACCCACGTTTGTGAAGCCAGTTCTCTCACAACGAAGGCATCAGGGCCAGCGAGCGGAACGGGGCGGCAAATTTAAGTGGGTCTCAATTCGGAAAGCACAGCGTGGCCCTCCGAGAAAGCAGAAGCAAGTGCAATTGACCAGCAGAAAGCACGTTCCCCATTAAACAATCATTCGGGCTACAAAGGTAGCACGTTGTTTTCATTTCACGGAGAAAGATAAAAGACAAACTGCAGTACGCTAAGTTTCTACCTTCTTGGAGAAGAACAAACCTTCCATTTTCTAAAGAGGCTTCCAGGTCCTGAACAGGGACATCTGAACCCACGGAGTGAGTTTCATCCAGAGAGCTGGCGAGGCCAGACACAAGCAACTCAGTGCAATTAAGCTCTGGTACCTTTAGGGTTTCTTTCAGGAAATGCAAATCTCTAAGCAACAGAACTGCATACATACATTTGGAAATACCTAATAGCTGGCTTCTGATTTTTTTTTAACTCATCTAATTATCACTTGCATAATGAGGAAAATGTAGACGAGACCACGGAGGTCTTCCTAGTAAGTCACAGGGTCTTATGCAGAGTATCACTGTATCTTTTTTTCCTCCTTCCCTCACATCCATTAGCCTATACTGTGTGCAAGGCTAAGGAGAAAAGCTATTGTATTTCTGCCTTAGTTGGAATGGGCAAGGTTCCACGGCAGGGAACAAATGAACCCATGCATCTCAGTGCCTTAAAACAACAAAGGCTTGCTTCCAGTTCCTATTACATGTCCATCGTGCCCGGGCTGGGAGTGTTGTTCATCAGATCCCATAAGGCCCCTGGCTAATGGTGCATCTACCACCTGGATCTTTGTCGATCACAGCAAATCACACACATGCTGTTAAAGAATGGACACATGTCACTTCTGCTCACACTTCCAACATTTCGAGTTGGCCAGTGGAGTTACGTGGCCCCCCTTGACACCAAAAATAGGGACATTCGATCCTATCACATGGGTAGGAATTTCTGTGCTGTTCTCACCGCTCCAACAGACCCAGGACCTCCATCGCCACCCCCAGGAAGACGATCACAGCCAGCAGGGTCCTCGCGGTTCCCTGGGCTCCATGGAGAAGCAGTCGTAAGATGACCTGAGACTTAGCTCTGAGGGGACAGTGTCACACTCTGTACTCTGACTCTCACACCAAGAATTTTCATGGAAGTCAAAGTCAGAAGGACTGACTCGGGGGCGCCTGGGTGGCGCAGCGGTTAAGCGTCTGCCTTCTGCTCAGGGCATGATCCTGGCGTTCTGGGATCGAGCCCCACATCAGGCTCCTCTGCTATGAGCCTGCTTCTTCCTCTCCCACTCCCCCTGCTTGTGTTCCCTCTCTCGCTGGCTGTCTCTATCTCTGTCAAATAAATAAATAAAATCTTTAAAAAAAAAAAAAAAAAAAGAAGGAATGACTCGGCTGATGATGCCAAGGTCTGAAACCCTTCAAGATAAGGGTTAGGCGAGTTCCCAGGAAGCCCGGGACTTTAGAATCCACACACAAATGACTCATCAATTCTAGCTCACTGTTCTTTACCCATACGCCTTCATAGACAAAACCATACACTGTTAGCCATCTTTAGTGGCTGGGTAGAATTCTTTTGTAATTTTTCTCCAATGTTTGGATTTATTTTTCACTTTATATACATTGCATGTCTATAAAATACTTCAGAATTCAACTGATATTTAATGATTATTTATATAAAATGAGACCATCTAAGAGGCTACAGAATAATTAAATCCCCCAAAAGAGGGGGGGGAAAAAGAAAGAAAAACGATACTAAGTTCCCTAAGAGAATTTTGGGCCAATTATATCTATATTTTACCTACACTTTCAGAGCAAGGTATAGCAAAGAGGTGACAGCGAGACGTGCCTTCAATTGGGCCTGGGGCGCCTGGGTGGCTCAGTCGGTTAAGCATCTGCCTTTGGCTCAGGTCGTGATCCCAGGGTCCCGGGATCGAGTCCTGCACTGGGCTCTCTGCTCAGCAGGGAACCTACCCCTCCCTCCACCTCTGCCCGCCGCTCTGCCTACTTGTGCTCGCTCTGACAAATAAATAAAATCTTAAAAAAAAAAAAAAAAAAAAAAGAAGAAGAAGGAGGAGGAGGAGGAGGAGGAGGAGAAGAAGGGATAGATAGGATTTCCAGAAGTGCGACGAGGTCAGATGAATATTCCAGGTGGAAAGATTGGCACAGAAACAGGAAAGCACTGTGTGTAATACCTGGGGAATAATGGGAAGTCCAGTTTGGCTGTGTTAAGGGACAGAACAGGAACGATGATAGAAAATATATCTCAGGACAAGTGGCAGGGGCTTCTAAAAGCCCAGAGAAGAAATCTGCTTGAACACAATAGGAAATGGGAACTACTGGGGGCTTCGGAACGGGGACACGGCATCACCAAAATAAGCTTTCAGATCATTCTCTCCAACCTCAAGCTCAACCACTTGTTAACCTGACTCCACTACACCAGCAGCCTCCTGTTCCTGGCGAGCGTTGGTACTGTCTGTCTCCTTGCGGGGACGTGACCCCAACCCAGACCCCCATGTAGTTGGCTCCTTCTTAATAGTCAGGACTCTGCCTCCAGTGTTTCCTCCTCAGTGAGCCTCCCTGACCAGCCCGGTCTACAGAACACCTCGCCACGCCTACCGCTGTGTTTTGCTTTTCAACCCTACTTATCGTAATTGATATTATTCTATGCATTTCACTACCGGCTTATAGCTTGTCTCCTCCCACTATCGTAGACGCTTCATGTGAGCAGATTCCTTATCAATGACAAATACACTAGCACCGCGCCTATTAGAATGGACGATAAACAATAAGTACTCCGTAACTGTTTTTAACAGCTGTATTGAGACATACTTCACATACTATACATTTCACCTATTTAAAATAAACTGCCCGCTGTTTTTCTATTTCCATAGAGTGACGTGAAAATGACCACAGTGCATTTTAGAGCATTTTTGTCTCACCCCAAAAGAAACCCCATACCCATTACCCTATTCCCGTCAACCCTTCCAGCCCAATGTGACCACTGATCTACCTTCCGTCGCTCTGGATTTGCCTATTCTGGACATTTCATAAAAACAGAACCACACGATCTGTGGCCTTTTCTGACCGGCTCTTTTCACTTAGCACAGTGTTTTCAAGGTTCATTGTTATTGCAAAATAAAATTCTGTTCGCTTTTTTATCCATTCATCAGTTGATAGAATTTGGGTTGTTTCCACTTTTGGGAGCTTTTCTGTGAACAAATGTTTTCACTTCTCTTGGGTATATGGCTAGGGGTGGGATTGCTGGGGCATACAGTAGCTGTTTGACCTTTTGAGGAACCTCCAGACTGTTTTCCAACAGTGACTGTACCACTTTACATTTCTTTTTTTTTTTTTAAGATTTTATTTATTTATTTGACAGAGAGAGAGGCAGCGAGAGAGGGAACACAGGCAGGGGGAGCGGGAGAGGAAGAAGCAGGCTCCCAGCAGAGCAGGGAGCTTGATGCGGGGCTCGATCCCAGAACGCTGGGATCACGACCTCAGCCAAAGGCAGATCCTTAACCCAGGCGCCCCCCACTTTACACTTCTACCAGTAACGTACGAGGGTTCCGATGACTTCACATCCTTGCCCACACTTGTGATGATCTGTCGTTTTGATTACAGCCATCCGAGTGAGTGTGAACTAGGATCTCACTGTGGTTTTGATTTGCATTTCCCTGATGTTATATATAGTTTCATGTGCTTATTGCCCATTTACATATCTTCCTGGGAGAAATGTCCATTCAGATCCTTTATGCCCATTTGTAATTGGGCTATTTGTCTTTTTATTACTGGGGACATCTTCTGGATCTAACACTCTCAACAGTATGGTTCGCAAATATTTTCTCCCATTGTGTGGTTTGCCTTTTCACTTTCTCGGTCGTGTCCTTCAATAACTATTTTTTAAATAAAGCCATGAATAAAACCAACCCTTGACGACAGAGAAAGTCTCTGACGAGCTCATAAGTGTGTGGCAAATTAGTGCCGGGGTGGGACCTAGAGGGAAACGCAAGTCACCTGTCTTCTGTCTTGAGTTTTGCTTACTGGGTCTCAGAGCATTGTCCAAGCAGCCCAGAAGCAATGACATCATCCTACTATAATTCAAAGAATGTAGCATTTGGTAAATTGGCTCAGGAGCACTAACCAAATAGAAAGATGCCCTACAGTTTAAAAAAAAAAAAAAGAAAAAAGAAAAGAAAGAAAGAAAGAAAAAACGTTTTGCTGGGAGCTGCGCTGTAATAAATCCTAAGTGGCCTACAATTTAGTTTTCTCTTGAAAAACTCTGAAATTGATGAATGGGGTTGCACACGCAGGAAAAAAAATAGGTATTAGTTAAGTGCAAGTAAGTAGAAGAGGCCCAGGATGAGTATGCAGTAAACTTCTAAACTTAGAGTTCTGGGTATCTGCTTACCCGATTAGAGGCCCTGGAAGGGTCTCCCCTCCCTGCACTGGATTCAAACTAGTGAGCACTGCCCAGTTTTACTTTGGTTGAGAAACGTCAACTAGTAAAAACAAGGTACAAGCCTGGGAACAGTGACATGGGGGGAACTGGGATATTTTTACAGCTGGAAGAGCTTCTCAGAGTAGAGAAATACCAGACCTTAAGTACTTAGTACAAAAATATCAGACCTTAAGTACTTAGTACAAATATAGATATATATGGTGTGTGTGTGTGTGTGTGTGTGTGTGTGTGTGTGTGTGTGT
>NW_024426008.1:12674080-12685693 GCF_017311325.1 Ursus maritimus
GTGTGTGTGTGTGTGTGTGTGTGTGTGTGTGTGTGTGTGTGTATAGGGAAAGGCAGCAGGGAAGGACTTGCTTTTAATAAATCTTAACTAGTTTCAATGCTGGTATGGGACCCACACTGTAATTTTCCCAAGACAGAGTTAACCTCTTAGGTAATGCATGGATTTAAATAGAAATTTAATGCTTCCTTTGTGATGGTAACCCTAAATTAACAATCAGATTACGCAGGAATGCAAACAAGATTAATCTAATATTACAGAGAGCAATCTAAAAATATCACATATTAAATAGAGAGCAATCTATAAGTAATTTTTAAAACACATTTGAAAATATATGTCTATTACTAGAGGGCCGTAAAGTTCAGACTAAGAATAAATAAAAGACATGTTCAGAACACAGCTTCATTAACAGGGCAGAATACACGACATGTGACTAAGATATAGGTATAATCATTTGTTATAACGGAAGCGGGCTACAGGACAACTTAAGGCAGAGGCAAACATAAAATGTAACAAAGTATATACCATCTTCAAACCATCCTTAAATATTATTTCCGGTTTCACATTCTCTGTTTACACTCTTCCCTCTATAGTCAGTGTTCAATGCAATCTTCAGTTTTAAAAATCAAATACAGGAAGACACATGTGGGAGTTGAAAGCAATCACCCACGTGTCTGTCTTCATCCCTTAAGCTGATACAGGACCTCCACTGCAAATAAGAGCACACAGATGGGTAAAGGAGACATAATACCCGAATTTATCCAAGGGGAATTGCTGTGTGGGGCCAACCTCAGGTTTCCCTGCCTGGTGAGTATGCCCGGCAAGATGGCTTTGAATCCTCATCTTATGCAAACTGCTAAGCCTCCCGATATCCCACTTTCTTTTTTTTTTTTTTTAAAGATTTTATTTATTTATTTGACAGAGAGAGAGAGACAGCCAGCGAGAGAGGGAACACAAGCAGAGGGAGTGGGAAAGGAAGAAGCAGGTTCCCAGCAGAGAAGCCTGATGTGGGGCTCGATCCCATAACGCCGGGATCACGCCCTGAGCCAAAGGCAGACACTTAAGGACTGCGCCACCCAGGCGCCCCATCGATATCGCACATTCTTGACTCTGTCTAACCCACTGGCCTTCACCGGTTCTCTCCCTGATGGGCTCACCAGCATGTCCACACCTGGAACCCTGTCATGACGCAGAACAACTCTAACTTGGAGCTTACAAACATGAAGAACTACTCAAGAGCCCTTCCATTTGTTCCTCCCCCGACTCTCAGCTTCCTCCGGCAGATCTCTTCCCTTCCCTCCCACCCTGGCAAATGCTAACTCCCTGTTTTGACCTGTTCCGATCTCAGGTTTCTGAGCCCTAGTGACAAAAGCCCAAAACGATACGCATCGGTTCATTTGTTCACTAACAGTCAACCACTACTTTCTGAGCCATAACTGAGTACAAGCAGCAAATACTCTCGTTGCGATTTGGCTATTCCGCTCTTCTTTTCAGAGTCCTTTGCCACTGTATCTCTTTTTGTCTCGTTGCGATTTGGCTATTCCGCTCTTCTTTTCAGAGTCCTTTGCCACTGTATCTCTTTTTTTGAGTATAGTTGAGACGTGATGTTACATGAATTTCAGGTGTACAGCGCAGGGATTTGACTAGTCTGTTATTCTACGCTCGTTACAAGGGTAGGCTACCACCTGTCGCCATGCAGCGCTGTCACAGTACCACTGATGCTATTCCCCATGCTGTGCCGTTCACCCCCAGGACTCACTCAGTCCATCACTGGAAGCCTGTACCTCCCGCTCCCCACACCCCCGCCCCTCTGGCAACCATCAGCTTGTTCTCTGTGTTTATAAGTCGGCTTCTGCTTGCTTGTTTATTCATTGGTGTTTTTTTCATTCCATATATGAGGGAATCATATGATATTTGTCTTTCTCAGCCGGACTTATTTCACTTAGCGTGATACCCTCTGCGTCCAACCCTGTTATCACAAATGCCACGATCTCATCATTTTTTATAGCTCCTTACCAGAATCTCCTTAACACGCATCAATCCACTGGGGCACCTGGACACCAGTTTCACCCAGCTCTCCCAGTCTCTGCAGGTGGCCTTCCCCTCACAAGTGACTCATGAGATTGAGCTAGTGGACACACGTTCCTTTCCCCCTCAACCCGAACTCCCCTGCGTCTCCAATCACCCTTCGTCCCTCCTTAGTTTCACCGCACAAGTGAAAGCTCCTCTTGCCTTCCAAACCTATGTCCCTCTTGTAACGCTTCCTATCGCAGGTGCACGCTGTGCTCGGCCTGGGGACACAAGCAAGAGCCGGGCATGGCTCTGGCTCCCAGCTAGGGAAAAGCTGTGCAGTTACACACACACACACATGCACACACACAAATACGCAAACAATTAGGGTCACCACATCATTCCTCTTCCGAACTCAGACATGTCTGGAAGGAAAAGGGGATAGTAAACATCCTTCAAGGAGGTGCTGCATAAACCAGGACTCTCCCGGGCAGAACAGGGTGTACAGTCACACTCATGATAACGTAGCAGGGTATCTCCAAGTATGCGGCCATTAAAATTTGTCTAAAATTATTTCGTAACCCTGAAAAGGCTCACAATATAATGTGAAGTGAAAACAGGATGAAACCTCTTATAGAAACTGAGTGTCACTTGGTTAAAGGTACAAAACCAGATAGAACAGCGGACACCCACTGGGTGTGCAGTATGTGCCCGCACGACTGTTAACGACCTTTAGCTAATCCTCTCAATGATTCTAGGAGGGAAACACTCTCGGATCTTTTTCACACATGAAGAAACTGAGGCACAGAGAGCTTAAGACGCTTGCCTACGGTCCCCCAGCTCAGAAGGAGCAGTGGGAGGATTCAAACCCTTTTGGCTCTAGACTTGCCATCCTAGCTGCCCCAGGGCATCCATGAGACAGACAGGGCGAGAACATAGGTAGGTAGGCAGATGTGTAATAAGAAGCTTCTGTTCTCATTTCCTCTCCTGTCCCACATCCTCATTATTCAACCGAGCTCTGGCACCAAGATCGCGGTCACCCTCCTCACCACCAAATCTTTACACCACATTTCAGTCCCCATACGCCAGACTCTCTCTACAGCTCTTCTCCGTAGTGCACACCCTAGAGAGGGAACACCCATTCTCGTGGCTTCCTTCTGGGCCTCTGTAACTCTTCAATACTCCCTTTCTCCTTTTACCTTCAGTGGAGACATTCCCCTAAGGCTCTCCCCTCCACCCTGCACTCCTCATGCTGCGTCGCTCAGCAACCCTATGGTATCTGCGTGCCCCTCTCTCGGGCAACAACACTACGCCCGAACCTATCCTTCTGCTCTCAAAGCACTCCTGCAGGCTGCCCCGAGCCCATGAATCAGAGTCCACCATCCTCCTGGTCTCGTGGCCATAAACTTGAAAGTTACCTTCACCTTCTCCCTCCTCCTCATTCTCCACCTCCACTTAGTTCCCGAGCCACACTGAATGCACCTCTACAAGAATCCAAAGCTGTCCTCTTCCCATTGTCTCAGCCTCTATTACCCATAACCTTTGCCAACACAAGAGCCTCTGTGCCTCGTCCGGCTCATTACACACGCTGAGCCCAGCAGATACCGCCCAGGCGTGGTTGACCCATTCTGTGCAGCCCATAACCCCATTCAGATGGGTCTTGCGTTGAGTGACAGCTATGAGTATGTCACTCAATGTCCTACCTCCTGGAGAGCAGAGAACATCGTATGTATTACATGGCGGACTCTCATGTTGGTGGACTCCGTAGTCGCTGCCTCTTCGTTCTCAGGGAACTTCAATAGAACTCCTCATCCTACATGACCAACTTGAAACTTCCTAGCCCAAGCATCTAAGGGCTTCCATAAACCATCTGTAGTCGGAAGTTTTCATGTCCCGCAACTGCTTTCCCTCATTCCCCAACAACAGCACCCCCTTTTCCCTTGGGGAACTTGTCCCTCCCCAGTTACGTGGGTTGCCCATCAATGGCCAACGTCTCTCTCACTTCTGGGGTGAACATGGGACCCAAGGTGACTCACCCACATAGGGCCATCCCCGTGGACAGAGTCTAGGAGTAGAGAGAGGACCCTATCAGGAAGAAGTGGAGTCTTTCTCAGGGGTGAATTTCAACAGCAGGTAAGGGGGGGTGCTAAGGATCACAGGAGCTTTGCTGTCTTGGGGAAAGGGCCCGTGTGAGAATAAAGCTAATACAGGGAAACAGAGAAATCCCTGATTAGCACTTCCGCTGGGCTTTCAGCAGGATGGACTCACAATCACCTCTTAAAAACTCTTGGATCTAGAAGGGTTTCAGAATTCAGAACTGCCCTGATGAGAAACCTACAACAGGGCCCATACTGCAGTGTATTAATACACTTCAACCCGCCTCAAGGACACCATCCTCGTAATCAAACCCATTACTGTATTTCTGCAACAACGACGAAAAGTAATGCCCTAATGAATGCCAGTTTAGATCAGGACAGGTCTTGCCATGAAGAAAGTACACATCGGTAAGCCCTGTTTGCTCCAAGGGTTTAGCTTCTGTTTTCAGAACCACACCTAAAGGCCTGTGATCTGTTTAAAGCAACAGTCCCTGTTTCCTGATCTGATTGTTAGTTTTATTTCAGAAGCAGGAGATTGGGTTTTCAGCACTTGCACCTAGAAGAGTCCCATCTGTATTCCTATATTCCTATATTTCAATTTTATTTTCCATTACTCCTCCACGCGTACTCGCATCTGAGTCAAACGCAAAGGACAGCATAGGGAATATAGTCAGTAATGCTGTAATAACGTCGTCGGCTGACAGATGGTGACCACACTTACCAGGGTGACCACTGAGTCACGTAGAGAATTGTGGAATGAATATGTCGTACCTCTGAAACTACTATAGCATTGTATGTTAATTATACTTCAATGAAAAAAAAAAAAAAGACCATGTTTTGACTCTTTTGCATTCCCCGTGCTGTCTATGCCTTATAAACAAAGCTGCCCAGCCTAGAGACGGGGACCCTTAGCTGGTTGATTTTCTAGTCTGTTCTCCCAGCCCTATACCTCTGTCCGTGGCTCGCAGGGAAAAAGTATATAGCTACCACTGTCCTCTAAAGGGAGGGTCAGGAACAACACTGACCCCATCCCCTTTCAGCCCCCGCAGACCCCCAGGGGCAAGCACAGCATCCAGAAAATCACAAGGGGCTCCGCTACAGAAATCTGAATTCACCACGGCATTCTCTTTTTTTCTTTCCAGCGGCCTTTGCATCTCCTTGGGGCCCCTGCAGATCCTGTGATGCTTCCTCATCTTCTCTTCTTTATATATTCGTGTTCATTATTAGACACTTGATTTCTCAGCAACCCCGAAAGGTGGCTCGAGCAGGTATTAGGGTCCCCTCTTTGAAAAATGAGGCCAGGAGGGTTGAGTTGGTTAATGAGAGAAAAAGCCTTCAAACTTGCTGACTCCTACTCTCATTTTCTTCCTGGTCTCATTTCCCTGCAGGGATTAACCCACACTGAAGAGTTTATCGGCACTGATTGTCCTTTCTTGCTACCTTTAGATGTAGACCTCTAGTGTGTTGAAACTCGGAAGAAAACTGCCTGAGCAATTTCACTCTAATTATGTGCATATTTAACTTCGGTAAAAATAAAAATTAACAGATATATACATGTGGATATACACACGTCCATAAAGCTTCATACTATCCTCTCGCATGCACGAAGGTCTGTAAGCATTCCTCTTTCCCCTCCAGGAAGCCAAAGCCTTCTCTGTCATCAAATCCAACCTAAATTAGCCAAGCGATAAAGTCTCAAGGCACAGCAATGCCTGGAGATGCTTCAGCCTTGGGGAAAACCCAGACACTGTTGCACATAACCGGAACAGACAAGACAAATACCCCTCCCTGCCCAGGGGATGTTTCTGGGTCAGGAATCCCTCCCTTAACCAAAGAGTCAGACTTCACTGGCCATTTTCCCAGCACACTACCCTGCTTCTCTGGCTGACCTTTAAGGTTAGGACCTCTGGATAGACGCTCATGAAAGACAGAGATAAGGCAAATTCAGCTGCCTTTCGGTGCACAAAAATGCAGTTTTTCATTTGCAATAGGCCCCGAAAATCCCAGGGGCCACATACAAGCCATTCCTGGCCTATGAGGCTAATGCAAAAGATCCACCATCATCAGGCCAAGCTCTCTGAATTGCCTTCCCCCCCCCCCCAGTCAAGGTTCTCCTGCTCATGAGAACGGAGCGTGTGAGAGCCGCTAGCGGAGGTCAGGGCTGAGGTTCTTGGGCGTGAAGAGCTGCCTGCACAAAGCCAGATGGATCCCATGTCAATTTCTTTTGCTATTTACAATGTGTCTAAAAACTCAACTAGGGGAGCACAGTCCACTCCCATTCAGCCCGGCAGTCTCGCCATGTCCCTGCTTGCAATGTCATCCATAAGCGCCGAGAACGCAACGGCCACTGTTGATCAACGAAATTTCCATCATCCCACATTACCCGCAGGTCAGAATTAGTCCGTAGAGTGGGAGGCCTTTGGCAGATCTCTGAACAAAGTTCTCCCTGCTAAAGATCTCTGGGAAATGCTGCTTCTAACTTCCCTCATACAAACTACATTAAAACGTAAATTCAAATACGATCTAACATAACGTACCAAGGTAAGATGCTTTCTAAAATAATCAGTCCTCAGATCTTTTTCTTCCCTATCTTCCATCTCCGGCGGGCTTATCCTATAATATTTAATGGCCTACAACAAGGATCAACCAGGGAGGAAGGCACCGCCGTGGGAAATCAGCCAGAATTGTTTAGAGTCCAACAGAAACTATTTTTAAAGTATTTTATATTGTTAGTTGAAATGGAAAACCGTTTTCCCTGTCTACAAAGCTCTGATTTAGCTCTTTTTACTCAGCCGTTAAAAATTTATTTTCCTGATCTTCACATTTTGCATCTCCCATTTAAAAAAAATGTCTTCCTTTCTCCCTATCTAAATAAAGTTGGAATCTCATTTATTTCAGATTCAGATTCGACAAACCTTTTGCTGCAAGCCTAACTATGTGCTGAGCAATGCAGAGTCAACTCAGCCTATTATCTAGACATTTATCATTTTACAGACGGAGGAACAGGGGCTCCATTAAGTTCACTGACTTTCTTGCTTTCAAAGACCTTGCAAGGGGCATCCCTGGATGTCTCTGCTTCCAATGGGAACCCCAGGTAAAATATTTCCCCAGTATTGCTTGCATCTGGCTTTAGCCTTCTGGAATCTTGCTCAAGATAAGTTACATGGTTTGAGGAGAGCTTTACACTACTGGTTATCTCAGCCTGGGATCCAGGATTACATGCAATTCACGGAAGGATAAATACAGCTCTTGCACATTGCAAACAACCTTCAGGAGGGACCTTCTCCCTGAATTCAAAGAACCAGAAATCTAGCCCCCTGGTCTGCAGAGTTAGTCCAAACGAAAGTTCACAATTAACATGATGCCAGGTCTTCATTCCTTTCTGTCATTGCTACCCTCTGACCACTACACTGTTAGTTCACAGAGTCAGAGCAGCCCATTGGGAAGGGGCACCAAGGCCTCCCTTCCACCTGCGTGAGGCCAACAGGCAGGGAGTACCAGAGCCTCGGAGGGCTGGCACTCGGGGCCTGCAGGGCAAGAAAGACAGAGCATTCTACAATTGTCACTCGTACCAAGCAAAACGTGATACGCCCCCACGTGAGGACGACTACTACTACTGATTATGGCATCATTTCAGATTTTCAAGCCACAGCGATTCACAAATACTAACATTATGCGGAAAACCTACCAAAACATAATGCTATCTCTGTAGCCAACAGCAAGCTAAGCGTCATTCTTCTTCCCTTCCAGGAAGTCGAGCACGTCCTTCTTGCCTGTTTGCTTGCCTGCGCTCGTGTTTCTCCACACATCCTATTTTTCATGAACTCAAGAGGCACACCTACTCTCTCTCTGCAGAAATCTCGAGGCCAGACATTTTACCTCTGGTGGTTGTAAGTGCTAAGACGCTATAGAAAACATCACACAGAAATTCTGAGTAGTCAGAACCGTACCTTTATGGTGGTGAAAAATTCACTACCTTATCTCCCGAAAAGATTACACTAAGATATCAGAACCACCACCAAGATATTGAATGACGTCGGTCACAATAACACGTCTCAGTTCCAATTTGTGACCCATGAGGTGGGACCCCAAGCCCAAATGGGTAAAACCAGAACATTCCAGAGACGTTCGCAAATTAGTCACTGCCCTCAATGGAACCACCACTGGTTTACTGATGGAAAGAAAGAATAACAAACGGAGGTCTGAAGTGTTAAAAGGTCAGAGCAGTAAAGGAAGACTAAGATATACGTTTGGCCCTTACAGTGCATCGACAGAGCACGTGTGAACTCAATTTACCACCCCACCGACTTAGCATAGGGTTACTCCCCTTTGATCTACAGAGCAAATGCTTCACACTGTAAGACTCGCTGACCTTGTTACACCGATTATAGCATCAGTTCAAGGGGTCCTCTGTAACCTTTGAAAGCACTAAAGTTCTTCACTGGCATTGCAAAAACCACAATAAATAGTGTTTGGGGTCATCTGCATGGAAGGTTTTTTCGCGTTACTTCTTAGATGAAAAGCCACGACTCTTCATTAGAAGGCCCCCTATAAATACAGTCAGGTGAAGTCACGGGACAGTGCGGGGTCTACTCGTTCAAAGTGGGTTCAGGGACAGAATCTCCTCCCTCACTCTGCCGAGTTCTGCAATATCTAAGTTCTATTTAATGAGTTCATGAAGAAACAGGTATTTCTGCCCTTGCGAGTCATGAAGCTTCTTAGAGTCAAGAAGTCCAGGTCTGTTTGAACTAAGTATCTGAATGAATACTGAATGTCTGTTCCCAGTCTACTGAGCCACTACATCAGAATTCAAGAAATTAGAGCTGTTACTTTGTGCCTCCTTCTTCCTGTGGGATGGGGGGCTACCCTAAAAGGCGGGCTTCATGCAGGAGGAGGCCTGGGCCAGAGAGTCCTAGGTCTGAATCATGGTTTGGCCACCGTCTAGCTGGTGATCCTGTGCAGGTCAGCTTCTCCAGGGTCTTGGGTTTTCCAATTTGCTGAATGTGGGGGGAGAACCACCCCAAATGGTCATTTAGCAGATTACCAAAAAATGTGTGTGTTCAGGAACTTATTTTCTAACTATGTCTCACAAATGGGAGATGCTCCGTGTTAGCTGAACCTCAGAGATGCAGCTCTAGAAAGATTACTAACAAGGCTACATGCATTGTTGGGGTTCCCAATTACATTCCAGGGTCACACCCAGCACCCAACTTTAAGCTCATGCAAAAGGAGGAAGAGACTCTTGTTTTCTTCTGAGGAAATAAGAAGCTAGTAGAATCCTAACCAACCATCAGAATGGAACTCTCCTGAAGATGACAGGCACTCAGGCACCCAAATCTGGCTGGCTGGTTTCCCTGATTTCCTTCCGGGGGTGTGTGTTAGATACACACCTTGCTCTGTGTGTGTGTGTGTGTGTGTGTGTGTGTGTGTGTAGGGGCCGTGTGTTAGATACACACCTTGGGGTGTGTGTGTGTGTGTGTGTGTGTGTGTGTGTGTAGGGGCCGTGGTGGGGGTGGATAAGGCCTTGCCTCTTGCCCTGGTTTCAGCCCTCCACAGGACTGACTTCTCAGGAACACATCCTCCCTCTGGACCCGGAAAGCCCCAAACCTCAGGCTCCTGCTCCTTTGAACACCGCCCCCCCCCCCCCCCCCCCCCAGCAGCTCTGCCTGCTCGCTCAGTGCCGCAGACCCCAGGCCGCTGAAGGTCCCAGGGCTCCAGGGCTCTCTCGTTCCTGGACGTGGAGTGCGACGGCATCAGAAACCGTCTGTGCTCTATTGGCCCCGCTGCACCAGCAGCACCTTCCTCTCCCTTCACTCTGGCAGAGCACGCAGGGCACGTGCATCCGGAGCAGTCCCCAAAGCCGGGCTGCTGCGAAGGTGCCCCACCACCCTCGCCTCCCACCGTCCCGCAGAGTCAGGCCAGGGTCTGGCCAGGGCCCCCTCCTCCAGCCAGGACTGGAGAAGTGAGTGAAAAGGGGTGTGGGTCCGGGGTGGGAAATGATCTGGTCACTTTCTGGGACCCGGGTACACAGCCCTCTCCAGTCCCATTTCTCGCAGGAAAGAGAGCGAGGAAGCCAACCCCGTCTAGCTCGGAAGCACCTCCAGATCTGTTGCGCTTCCCATCATCCCCATAACACCATTTAATTCATTGTTCCCCAGCCGGGCAGCTCTGCCGAAAGCCCGGGAGCGGCACCCCGCACAAACCCGGCTGCCCGGCTGCGGGTCCGAACTCTCGCCCCACGGCGCCGCCTCTGGGCCCCGCACGTCCCTATCCGCGGGGAGGCTTGCGGTTCTCCCAGAGCACAACCCAGTCAGCGGGGCTTGGAAGTTTCCCACCTCCTTTTTCGACCCCGCTCCGAGAGCCCCCCACGCGGATCCCCCGAGAGAGACGAGGAAGCCGGGAGGTCTCTCCCCAGATCTGCGCTCACGCCGGGTCCGGCCCTCTCTTCCCCTCCCTCTGCTTCCCTCCTCCCGGCGCCTCCAGCGCCCAGCGGTTCTCTCCCCCAAGGGCAGCAAACTACTTTCCGGGCTAGATTCAGGTCTGAGCAGGAAAGGCTTTCCCTTCCTCGCCTTCTCCTTACCCTGGATCTCAGAAACCGCAAGGAGCACGCTCACCTCCCTCCTAACCCCCAAAAGAGCTCAGGCTACCAGTGCTCCCCTACTTTCCGGGTCAAAAGATCCGTTCGAGTCTGAAACCACCACGGGGGTATGCATACTCTGGATTTTTCCAGAGACCCTACCTGTCCCTCGTGGCTTGAAAAAAAAACAAAACAAAACAAGTAAACAAAACCAACCCCGGTAACTTTGTGGAGTGAGTGAGTGTGTGTGTGTGTGTGTGTGTGTATGAAAGAGAGAAGGAAAATCGCTCAAGAGTTAGGGCAACAGCTGCAAGAGCACATCTGGAAGAGGGGGAAGGGGGTTGACAAGGAGGGGGCAAGAAGCGAGAGGTCGCGGGGCCCTCCCCCTGCCCCGGCAAATTCAGGGCCAAGGACTGGGCCAGCCTGTCGTTACCTGTCCCATGTTGATGAATCCGTACTTGCTGGCGATGCGGTTGGCCTCCGGGAAACCGCCGGCGATTTTGACTGCCCAGTGGTTGGTGTAGACTCGCGTCCGGCACACGGGGAGCAGGCAGCCCCCGAGCAGCGCCAGCACACACAGCAGGTCCAGGCGTCCCGGGCAGCAGCAGCGGCTCCCCCAGCCCATGGCCCCGGCGCCTCTCTGCCTCCCTCGCCCGCTCGCTGACTCCGCGCTCGAGCGGCGCGCACAACTAACTTCTCCGGCCTGGGCCGCCCCGGCGCGCAGCCCTGGGCGATCCGCAGGAGGCGGCGAGCCCCGGCTGGGAGCAAACGGCGAGCCTCGCGCCGGCTCCTAGACCATCCCTGGGGCTGCGGGGACCTGTGCTCCCTGCCCTCCGGCCCGCAGGGCGATCGGCGGGGACTCCCCGGCTCGGGCGCAGGAGGCTGCGGAGTGGGGCGGGCGCCCTCCTGCAGTTGGGTCTCGCCGGCTCGGCC
>NW_024426008.1:12685703-12798126 GCF_017311325.1 Ursus maritimus
CAGATCTGTTGCGCTTCCCATCATCCCCATAACACCATTTAATTCATTGTTCCCCAGCCGGGCAGCTCTGCCGAAAGCCCGGGAGCGGCACCCCGCACAAACCCGGCTGCCCGGCTGCGGGTCCGAACTCTCGCCCCACGGCGCCGCCTCTGGGCCCCGCACGTCCCTATCCGCGGGGAGGCTTGCGGTTCTCCCAGAGCACAACCCAGTCAGCGGGGCTTGGAAGTTTCCCACCTCCTTTTTCGACCCCGCTCCGAGAGCCCCCCACGCGGATCCCCCGAGAGAGACGAGGAAGCCGGGAGGTCTCTCCCCAGATCTGCGCTCACGCCGGGTCCGGCCCTCTCTTCCCCTCCCTCTGCTTCCCTCCTCCCGGCGCCTCCAGCGCCCAGCGGTTCTCTCCCCCAAGGGCAGCAAACTACTTTCCGGGCTAGATTCAGGTCTGAGCAGGAAAGGCTTTCCCTTCCTCGCCTTCTCCTTACCCTGGATCTCAGAAACCGCAAGGAGCACGCTCACCTCCCTCCTAACCCCCAAAAGAGCTCAGGCTACCAGTGCTCCCCTACTTTCCGGGTCAAAAGATCCGTTCGAGTCTGAAACCACCACGGGGGTATGCATACTCTGGATTTTTCCAGAGACCCTACCTGTCCCTCGTGGCTTGAAAAAAAAACAAAACAAAACAAGTAAACAAAACCAACCCCGGTAACTTTGTGGAGTGAGTGAGTGTGTGTGTGTGTGTGTGTGTGTATGAAAGAGAGAAGGAAAATCGCTCAAGAGTTAGGGCAACAGCTGCAAGAGCACATCTGGAAGAGGGGGAAGGGGGTTGACAAGGAGGGGGCAAGAAGCGAGAGGTCGCGGGGCCCTCCCCCTGCCCCGGCAAATTCAGGGCCAAGGACTGGGCCAGCCTGTCGTTACCTGTCCCATGTTGATGAATCCGTACTTGCTGGCGATGCGGTTGGCCTCCGGGAAACCGCCGGCGATTTTGACTGCCCAGTGGTTGGTGTAGACTCGCGTCCGGCACACGGGGAGCAGGCAGCCCCCGAGCAGCGCCAGCACACACAGCAGGTCCAGGCGTCCCGGGCAGCAGCAGCGGCTCCCCCAGCCCATGGCCCCGGCGCCTCTCTGCCTCCCTCGCCCGCTCGCTGACTCCGCGCTCGAGCGGCGCGCACAACTAACTTCTCCGGCCTGGGCCGCCCCGGCGCGCAGCCCTGGGCGATCCGCAGGAGGCGGCGAGCCCCGGCTGGGAGCAAACGGCGAGCCTCGCGCCGGCTCCTAGACCATCCCTGGGGCTGCGGGGACCTGTGCTCCCTGCCCTCCGGCCCGCAGGGCGATCGGCGGGGACTCCCCGGCTCGGGCGCAGGAGGCTGCGGAGTGGGGCGGGCGCCCTCCTGCAGTTGGGTCTCGCCGGCTCGGCTCCCGACTCTCAGACTCGCCCTCGCTCCTCCCCGGGCCCCGGAGCGCAGCGGAGGCGGCGGTGCAGACAGCGGCCGGGCGCCCCCTCTGCTGGCCCGGGCTCCGAGCGCTCGCTAGCTAGCTCCCTGCGTTCCCTCCGGCTCTGAGCAGCGCGCGGGGAGTGTGAGTGGCAATGGCAGCAGCGCCTGCTCTGCATAAATGACTCCCCCGCCCCCCCAACACCCCTCCTCTCCTCCTCTCAGCCCCCTCCTCCTCTCCCTCCTCCGCCCGCCGGAGAGCGGCCGCAGCCAGGCAGCAACCAGGTCCTAGCGCCGCCGGGTTCTCCGGGCTGTAACCTCCTAGGGTCCCGGGCGGCAAAAGCGAGTCTTTCCAAAGGGCTGGAAGGAGAGCTCCAGGCGTCGCGGCTCGGCCCCCTTGTCTTCCTTTCCTCCTTGGATTTGAATCGATTTACCGCGCCTTCCCGACAGACTAAGGAGATCTACGCGTTGGTGCGAGTCAAGCGCCCCGAAGATTCATTCATCCTAGCTCTGAACCTCCTTAAACAACGAAGCATTTAGGAAGGTCACTCGCGTGTCAATTGCCGAACAAATAATCCGAGATTTTCACTTCGTTAATTCTTCATGCTTTTCAGCAACTGTTTATTTTACACACTCTGCTCCCGGGAGAAACTACCGCACAGGACCGTAAGGCGCATCGACTCTTAAAAGCCAACCACGGTGGCTCCAAAGCCAAGTCTGTTGCTCGCTGACTTTCGAAATCTGTGCATCTGATACGAGGCAACGCCACGGGAGAGTAAAATTCCAGTCGCAGAATTGAGGAAAGATGTTTCTATGAATATTTGGTATGACCGTGGATGGAGACGTTGGGCCAAGGGAATAACTTCATTCATTCGTTCCACTGACTCTGATGAGGGCAGCTTTTTCTCCACCAAGGAAAAAGTTTTCCAAGTTTTCCGAGCGCGGCCCTGTAGCAGTGAGAGACTTCAATATAAAAAGGACCACAGAGGAAGTTCAGATGAAATATGGGCCTGCCCGGCTTCATTACTGTCTCCAGCTCTGTGACTGCAGTGGGCAGGAGTGAGCTTGGATTAACCCCGTTTCTGCTGAACAACCTCCTGCCTCTTTTGGAGGCAATAGGATGATTTCTCGTGAAAATGTATCCTTTATGTAATAACTCAATTGGTCTCTGAAGTATTTACCGTACCCCTAACTCCCACCCGCCCCCCTTCCCCTCCTTTTCCCAACCCCTCCCATCTTTCTTCTTAAGCATTGATTGGTTAAATGAATTTGAGATTAATTAACCAATCACGTCTCTAGCTTTGGGTAATGATTCTTTTATCTGCCTAGGGCTTCACTTTTCTCCCTTCCCCCCTCAGCTGAACCATATTGGCAAACTCAAAAGTCATAAATTTAAAGTTCATAAAATTCATAAAGTGAGATTCATAACTCAAGTTACCGCGCTTTAGGACATGTTACACATCGCATAAGGTATGCCATGTTATCTAATCTTGAAACCAAACTCACCAAATAACATCATCCCCCTCCTTAACTGAAGAAGTGGAAGGTCAGAAAAGCTCAGTCATTTGCAGAAGGACATATAGTTTATTCTGTTCATTGGAGTGATTTGGCCCGTCTCTTGAGCACCTAGAGCTTGCCAGGCATTGTGCTAGACATTGGAGAAAGAGGAGGAGGGAGAGGAAATGGAGCACAGAGGATTAGTGGAATTCAGGCTCTGAATAACTCTAGATGTGGTTTATTACTATTGTTGTCATGGTTATTTACAGGCGGAAAAGCCTAAGCACTATGCCTGGGCTTTCGAGTTTCAGTACAGTCTTGCTACCGGCCAGTCCCTCTGTACACACCACTTCTTCCATTCCCAGTCTGGAGTCCAGAAAGTTTACAATCTATTAGATCACTGTTCATTGCCACCCCGGCCACCTGCATGCATCCACAGGACATTGGATTCTTCCAGAAGCCGCTGGGTTTTGGATGAGGTGGGAAGAGCTCACTCAAAATCCAAATCTCAATGTACATCAGTCATCCCTTCAGAACTGGGGACATTAGCTGTCAGAGGGTAGGGAGAGCCTGTCTGGGGATGAGCCACAGGAGGGTCCCCTCCCCCCCAGGACCACACAAGGTACTCTATGAGTCAAGCCTGGAGCATGGCCTGTGGTTTTCTCTGGGACTCTGGGGCCATTACTGTTTAGAACCGCAAAGAAGGCACAAAATACTTCTCTTTGAAAGCCATGTTGCCTCTGGGCTTCAACTTCTGAATGAAATGAAGAGGGAATCCCTGCACCTGGTATCCTGAGGCCTGGAGGTTGCTTCCTAAGATTAGCAAAACTACTCATTGATATATTTTTTTTCTCCATGGTGTCTTTCCCTTTTTCTTTCCGACGAACACGCTTGCCTTCCATGAGCATGCCCTGCTTGGCACGCACACACAGTGTTCACTGCGTTGAACATGAGAGAGAATTGGAAAATGAGGTAGGAAACAGGCAAACCACTTTTCTGCTTTGTAAACCAATCCCTGGGCCAGCATTTGAGCTTGCTCAAAGGGTATATTCTTTCGTTTGGACGCATATGTATTTGGAAGGGAAAATCCTAGCTCTGTTCAAGAAATAAACAAGATCTGGGACCCCAGACATCTATCAGCTCAAACACGTGAACGTAGCTTCATTCATCTTCCTGTCCATCACTTTTGTAGCTCCCTTCGCTAAGTTCCCTTAGGACGAGTGTGATTCTTAAACTTCCGGGAGACCAAAGAAGTCCCTCTGTGATGAATGCGAAGGCTCTGGGATCTGCCTTTCATGAACTCATTAGCCTCCTTGATGAGAGCCAGTTGGCCACAATGAAGCTTCCAGATAAGGATCAGGAGTTACAGCAAAAAAAAAAAAAAAAAAAACACCTCTTCTTTCAGGACGTTAAGCTTTGCTGGTTCTCAGGGTCAGCTCTGCTCTCAATGCCTCAATAGCCAAAGGACAAGGAACGAGTAGAATAGAAGCAGTTAGTGCAAAACCATCCCTAACTTTGGAAAAGCAGCTAAATCCAAGATTGGCGCAAATGCTTCCTTTTTGTATGCGAGGAGTAGCTCTGCAAATTTGACCTCGACTCTTCCTCCTGAACGTGCCATATGGCAGGAAATCAGGCAGTTTTAAGTTTTACTCTGCCTTATACTTAGCAACCTATTACTTGATAATGAGGCCCCACTAGTGTTTGGCCTCTCTGCCAAGGTCCCTCACAGCTTTAAAGGAAAATTTCCGTGAAAGGCAATGAACAGAAATCCAGGCAGTTTCGTAGGAGAGGTGAACCAGAGCCCTGCAAGGATTCATCTTGAAACGCTATGAACGAGAATTATTCTGGGAAGAGTTTCCCTGATGAGACACCTCATTTCCTCCTCTGCTACACTCTTTGCTGGAAATTGACCTTTAAGGGCTCTTCTAACCTGAGATTCTGTGAATCAATAATAAATTGGTTATGGACAATTTGGAGCTGACTGAGAAGGGGGAAAAAAGCCACTGGGAATTTCGCTGCCCAGGAGAAGAGTCGCCAAATTTATGGTGATTCTCATCAGTTTTCCAGTATATCAGATTCAGAGTTGGCAGTGAAAATTTGTCAGATTTAATGATAATAATAAATGGTAATAATAACTACCATTTATTAAGGACTAGTAATATGCCAGGCACCGAGCCAAACACATTTCAGGCCTTAATCTCATTCGTAGAGCGTCAGAGCTGAAAGAGAACTTACATATCAGAGAATCTAACTTCTTTATTTAATAAAATAGAAAACTGAGGCCAATAAAAAACTGATTTGGAAGACAGCAATCCTATCATGGGAAAATAAGTTCACGATGCATGAATAATATAAATAAAACAAAGGAATGGCCCCAAGGACCAACCACGATAGTGCGTCACGAACCTAGGATTGACATTGATCCGGCTGGCACACCGGAGTTAATAAAATAAATTTCAGTAGAATGAAAACTTAACAGCCCCGATTTCATAGATGTTTCACCACCACCATTTAACAATACCATCCATGACACACAGGAGTCAGCACAGGAGTTAACTCAGGGCTCACTCTTGCCTTTTTGGCAAAATACGTCGCTAATGGAACGCTAACAGGTGACTAATACCCCGCAGATTTCAGGAGGCTTTAGCTCCATCTTGGACCTGTTTGAAGTGGATTTAGATTGGCATAGTGGACCCTCTTCTGTGGACATTTAAATCCTGCAATGAGAAGCTGGTTCCCAAAAGGCTTTCAGTTGGAAGCAAAGCGTAAAGGTTACAGGTGACTTTCTTCATATACATATGAAGGGAGTGACACCAGCTGTCCGTCACCTTCTGGCCTCTGCCCCTGATCCCAGAGCAGTATGGCTCCAGGATGGATATGACGGGTGGATGTGATGTCACTTCTCACCTCAGACTCTAATCCAGGGGTAACAAGTAGAGAAAGGGTGGAACAGATCAAAGCAGTAGGCCCGGGTCTTGGAGCTTCCCCCACCGAAAGGAACCAACGCTACATCATAGTAGCAGCCCTCCTCCAAGAGTCAAGACTTGCTCTTTTTGGGGTGCATCTGGACCCTTTTTTCCAAAACATTTTCTTGGCTTTTATCTGTATTCTTAAACCTCTCAGAGAATCAGGAGTTAAATAACTACTGACTTAATAACTTGATCTTGCTTTGGAAGACCAAGTTCAATGGACCCTAGGAATTCGATTTTTTTTTTGTTTTGTTTTGAGTCTGGGCAGTAGCTCTAATTCCTTGATGCCAAATGATACATTGTAATTCAAAACATATTCAGTATGACTTTTACTTGTTTATCTGAAGCAAGATAAATTATGACAAAATGATTTCACAAGTATCTTGTATGAGTACATACTTCATGCTTATTACATTCCACCATTTCCAGAAACTTTATATCTAGATCACCGGGCATGACATAACTTCACTCTTCCCATGGTGTATGCAGGATGTAGGTATTACAAAACCATTGTGTACCTATCATTCAAGGATGTCCCTACCAACCTTCTCTGCCCCTACTTCAGATTTTCATAATGCATGAAAAAAAGCACATCTTTTCTCGCCCTTAGTCCTTAGATGCATGGCAAAGGTATATATCAGTGAGATATTCCAGAGCCAAACCTCACTGCAATAATTCACCAGGAAGAGAAGGACTTCAGTTTCAACTTATGCCCATGAATGGCTCCCAGTCTTTCCTATTCTGTATCTAGAATGACAGCAACGGTCTATATTCAAAAAGGTTATTCCATTACTTACAAATAATTCATTGATAAAAATTTTATTTTTCTAAAGGCAGGGGAACACAATTCAATAGGAAGCTTTTCAGGGCTTTCCAATTTTAAAAAGTGTAAGATTTCCCTGGCCCTGTGTTTACAATTTCCCTGTGACAGCTCAAAGCCAGATCCCACATAAAGAAAAAGCTGACTCTCATTTGAACTCTGGCAAGTGCTACTCTTTTAAGTCCTATGACTTAGTTGGCTTCCCCAGAAAAATCAAGAACTAAGAGTCCACTAAATCACTGGAGACCCTGAGGCAGGCTTCTCTCTTCAATGTTCTCCAAATCCGAACAGTGAAAGCCTGTTTCAGAGACGTACTGAATAAGACTATAATATAAATTCACCATGTCAATGCTAAATATTGCCTTCTGTGAGTGTCGATGAGACCAGGTTTATGAAAATTCTATGCATCATAGTTAGAGTCTGGGTAAGGAAAATATCCTTCTCTATATTGCTGTACTGCTGTTGATTTATTTAAGAAAATAATCAGAGCATTGGTTTGAGATCCAGTAGCAAATTGAACTGTGATGGGTGAGCAGGGACTGAATCCTCTGCGGAAAGAACAGGCAATATATTCGGCATCATTAATCATTTCTTATTCTAGACTTCGTCATACATTTGCGTGTGTGTGTATGTGTGTCCATACAGATACAACTTGGCAAATTCATAGGCTCTTTGCATGTTGACATTTTGGCAGCGAAATGAAAAATGAAAAGAATTTTGCAGAAAATGTCAGCAATGCAAAACTTAGGGACATTCTATAAAACTGGGCTAAGCATTATTAGAAAAAAATCTTAAGGGATGGTGGAAGTTAAGACTTCTAGGCACAAAAGAGTCAGAGGCTGGGTGCTAGATGGAGAAGGAAAGTTAAAAATAAAAAGCTGACCACCTGAAGGTCAGTGAAATAGTCAAGGCCAAATCATGGGCTAAATGAAAGAGTGGGATCCATATGGAACCCATTTCGCATGTAATGAGGATACTTTGGAAGACACCTTTCCTACCCAAGTGTGTGTGTGTGTGTGTGTGTGTGTGTGTGTGTGTGTGCGTGCAGGGGGGGGGGGGCTCTGAGTTTCGCAGATGGAGTCCCTTGATTTGCGAGATGTGAAATTTCAGAAGTGGTTCAGTTATGTGTGGAAACTAATGACTCTGAAGCAAATAATCTAATCAATATTCTATTATCCAATAGCCCTTTACTTACACGGGGCCCGCAGAGCCACGATTTTCCTGTTAGTCATGCCCTCTGTATGTTTAATGATAAACTCTCTCCCAAATGGAGTCTAGACAGGAACAGGCCTTTTCCTTTCTCCAAATTCAAAGTCAAATTCCCTGAAAACATCTGGATCAAAGGAAATGAGGAAATTGGTGAATCTGTGTAGTAAGGGTCCCGTAAGCCCATCATATCAGTTGGATGCATTGTGACCTAGAAGGGGATCTCGGTGACCATTATTGAGAGAGCATTACCGATACAGCCTACGTATAGCCCTTCTGAAGTTCTTTCTGGTTATTATCATATTTACTCCTCACACTAACACGCCAAGTGATGTCGTCATTATCTTAACACCGTGGTGTTGAAATGATCTCCCCAGCTGCACCCAGCTAGTCATCGAGAGCACGTGGGCTGAACCCAGGTGTTCCAAATCCTGTATTTGTGCCAAATGAACCCTCCCAGAGTTCCAGCAAAGGCTCTGCAAACGTAAGCCCTCCGAAAGATATACTTCCGTCCCTGTGCATTTATCAGTCACTGGCTGTGGAAAATTCTCTTGTGATTGGTTGAGGAGGAGAGACTAGAGAATTCAAAGCCAAGGGCCTTCCTTCAGGGCTTCCTGAGTCTGTCTTCAAGCTGCAGTGACCTCTCCCCATTCCTCTCATCTCTCCTCACCTCAAAGTCCAGTCATTTCTCAGTTCCGTCCCCAGATGCAGTTCCAAACCAACATCGCCCCCAAGTTTCTAGAAGAATGCATACGCATGATTGGTTGTGTCTACAAAGGCTTTACTCCTTTCCCAACTGGGTTCAGAGGTCTTCTCTTCACTTGCTAATTATCCATATCCTACAAACTACAGATGGGAGTAACTGCAATGTGCCCGTGATGACAAAATGGCATTACTTTCAGCAGAAGCAGTTGTGAAGTCTTATTGGAATTCATGATAAGAGAGACACGCTTGTGAAGGATCCTTGTAAGGATCCCAGTTACATGCTTGTCTTATGAGCAGTTATCAATCACTCGACGGCCAAAGGTGAATTTGTAAAATTGGACCCTCCCTCTCCTTATATCAATTATACCTCAATAAAGCGATTTCAAACATTGTGTTCTCCCACCACACACACAGCCGACACACATAATTATTAGGAGGACTTTGAGAACCACAGAAAAAGATACATGCCAAAGTAACTGGAGAGGTGTCTGGTGCCGCAAGTGAGATTCATCACAGGTGATGCAGCATGAACTGAACTCCTTCTTTCCCATATGGCAAATTTCATTTTTTCACCCCACGTTATGCCCATCTTCTTCCCATATCTCTCTTGTTCCAAGTTTCCTACCAATTTGTCTATTCATCACGTGTTACCTTCTATCACTGTGATCTTCATAAATAATAATAATAATAGAAAAACATTGAGAGTGGTTTGGAAACTGGAAAAATATAGTAATGTTTTCCATTGCTGAAGCATAGCTATTTTCATATTTATGTACTCCCTTTTCATATTCGTCTGAAAACCGTATCTTTACTAAGTTATAAACAAAATACATACCCACTTTTACATTCTGCATTTTTCACATAATATGTTCTATAAATATGTCTCTATGGTCTTTGTTATTAGCATTTTAATGACAATACTCCATTGGGTTGATGCATCATAATTTACTAAACTCTATTGTAAGACATTTAAATTGTTCCCAATTTTTCTTTGTTGTAAATAATACTGCAGAATATCTTCATGAATAAAGGCTGTGTGTGTTTTAGATTTTTTTCCTTAGGATGAATTAACATCCATTTGGTTGCCCATGCTCCAAAAATTAGAGAATGGTTTTAGCCTCAAACTCTAAGGAACCAGGCATGTAATTTAAACAAATGAAGTGGCCCAATAAATATGGTGAGTGAGTTCTTATCAGCTCTGATAGCATTCCCCAACTCTACTGCCCTGACCAACAATACTGATGCTTCCATCTGTCCATCCATCCATTCATTCATCTATCCATTCATCCATCCATACTTCTGTCTGTCCATCGATCAGTCAATACTGGTGTTAAAGACAAGACAATAGGTCCAAAACGAAGTTGCTTATGCTAAGCCCCCCATCAACAAACTGAGACTTAACTCAATTACAGTTTCAGGTCTCCCAGAAATGAAATCTTAAACCAATCAGGAATCACCTAATCAGCATAAGTTAGGTCATTTGCATAATAAACCCCCCCCACCATCCCCTAAAGTGACCTTGCAATAACCAACCACTTTTTGTCTCTTGTAACTTCCTTGTCTCTGCTGCTTTTTGCCTATAAAAGTCTCTCATTTTGTCCAGCTCTTCAGAGCTTTTTTCTATCTGCTTGGTTGGATGCTGCCCAATTCGTAAATCTATGAATAAAGCTAATAAGATCTATAAATTTACTCAGTAGAATTTTGTTTTTTTAACCCTGGGTTAGGTGCTATGATCAATGACTAGCATAGAAGTCACAATTTCACGAAGCTCTAAGTCATTTGGTGAAACTCTTGAATTGTCGTTATTTACTTTGCTTGATTGTTAATGCTAAGTGCTGACACTAAGAGGTGTTCAGGGAATGAGGAAGGTGCTACTGGAGTGGTCCAGACAATTTCCTGCAGAAGACAGAGCTTGAGATAAATTTTAAAAGACAGTTTGGGGGTTGAGTTTGAATAGAAGAAAAGTAACATAGGGGTCTGGTAATTGGTACACTGTTCTCAGTGCCATTTATTGGGGATCTTGAGAATTTTTTTATACCTTTGACCAAAGTTTTCCAAACCTCTAAGTTGAAAAGTACCAAATAATCCCTCTTCAACCACTGGGTATCTTTATGACTTTGTGTCTTCCGTTAAGCATAAAAGTCAATTTCTGAGCAAAGTGTGAGGATGTAGACTCTTGATCGGATTAGGGAAAATGGGTCTGTTCTCTGAGACATTTAAAATCCATCAAAAGTAATCTCCTAGTCCTCAACATATGGAGGAAACCAGGCTTGGGTAGGAAAATGGAATACCATGAACCTTTCCCATAGAGGCTGCCAGTCTGTCAGCACTATCCTCCAAATGCAGGTTTTGGGTTCTACAGTAACCAGAGAGCAAGGACATGTTTCCAATGAGTTCCAGCATTCGGAAGGACGTCTGATGGCTCTGTAAAGTCATGTAAAATTTACTCCAAACTCTGCAATCTAATCAATAATACCAGAGGCCTTCCTCCAATGGGATAATCAACAAAAATCACCAATTTCCTGCCTAACCAAAAAGTGGCCACTTCCCCTATCCCTTAGGGTCTCATTCATGTGGGTTTTCTCTTTAAATAAAGAGCAGCTGCATTGGAAATTTCAAGTGTTTTCTCTAAGAACGCGAAGTTCTTTCTTTATGCGCTTCCCTCGTCTTCTGTGTAAAGTCTTTAACACTTCTTGTCTGCAGCTTTAATTATTTAATTTCTTCGCTGCATTATTTAAAGAAGACCGCTCTGAGGATGTGGCATGCGTGAAGGAGGCATGACTCCTTGCAAAGTGAAGGAGACTGGGCAACGTTGAGCTGCAGCACGTTATTTAGTCCACAATAGTTTGCCGTCTCTAATCATCTCTTATTTGAATGGATCCTCCTGCTAATATGGGCTGTGATCATTTTGCTTGCTGTGCCAGAGAAATGTCAATGAAGAAAAGACTTCTAGGAGCTTGAAGAGAGGGGACACAGGTGAAAGTCTATCATTCTTTTCTGTTAAGATCACTTCGAAATGGGCCAAGATAAAGGCAAGACCAGAAATGCTGATCCCAGCATTTAAATATGCGAGTAATGAATCATGGAACTTTACATCAAAAACTAGGGATGTACTGTATGGTGACTAACATAATATAATAAAAAATATTATTAAAAAAATAAATAAATATAGAGATTTCCTTGACTCTTCCAATAGAAAAATAAAATGCAATATCAGTAGCATTGGAACGCAAGTATGGTTTGTAAAAATGCAGGATTCTTTTGTATTTAGGACACATCCTTCAACAAAAATTTTAAATACCTCAAGGGTAGAGGTAGACATCCTCATGAATAAAAAGTCCTTTGTCTGATTGGATCCGTATAAGTTTATGGTAGAAAACAGGAAAATAAAAGAAAAGTATTCCATAACCCCCCCCAACCTAAAACACTACTAATCACTACCTTGGCACATGTATGTTTTAACCCCTTCTTCTCTCTTGCTCTCTTGATAGATACACAGATAGATGTAGGTATATGTGTACAGATATAGACAGCTATCCCATAGATATCAAATTATCTATGTATCTTACACACATACATATATACATATACATACATATACCTGTACACCTGTAGTTTTATCCAAATTGAACATTTTAGTTATTTTATTTTTACTTCCATATTTCAAGGATATTCTATTTCCCCATTTATTTTTTAACTAAATCTTTTCATGGCTACAAAATGTCTATTATATGGATATATTACACACACACACACACACAGTATATATACACACACACATAATCATTACTCTATTGTGGGCAATCTAAGCCATTTCCAATTTGGGGGTATATTACAGATAATATTGTATTGACATATGTCTAGACGTACATCTTTTTGGTCAGAAGCTCTCAAAGTCAAATGATTTTTCACAGAGGAAATTTCACAATCTCCTAATGACCCATGGCATAGCCTGACTCTACATGGAAATCATAAAACGTCAAAAAATTTATGATGAAGTTATATTGCATGGTATTAACACTGTGGATTCTGAAATCACACCGCCTAGGTTCAAACACCTTACTGCTTCTGTGACCTTGGGTAAAAATTCCTCAAACTTTTTCTGTCTATATCTTTATCTGTAAAATGGGTATAATTCTAGGATCTACTTCATAAGTCTACTGCAATGATAAAATCATTTATAGAAAGGGATTCAGCATGTTACTTCACATAGTAGTTTCTTAATAGGAAATAGCAGTAAATGTTATTTTTATTAATATCATAGTCTATGAAATACTTACACCAAGATACCTCTAGATAGATACCATCAAGTGGTATTCCAATTTCTCCCTGCAAGTATTTTAACAATTTTTCATTGGAGCACATAAAAGAAAAGAACAACTCAACATTTAGAGAGTCTATTTAATTGATTTTGTTAGCATGCCAGCTAACATTTATCTACTTTGTCATGTAACACCACAAATACTCAAATCCGATAGACCCATTGGGTAATATGCCGAGATTATAGCAGAGTCACTCTCTGTAGTTGATGCTTTCTGATTTGCTCAGATCCACATACATCCCCTTCCATGCAATATCTACTGAGAATTTTTCTAGGTGGCACAGGGGATCTAAGACATAAATGCTAGTGCGTGCTGTCAGAGGTCAGAGATGAGTAAACCTGCCCTGTCTTTGAGACTAGATTCATTTTGGAGGTTCTGTCTGGAGTAAGGAGTGGTTGGCTGTGGCCAAGTGTCAGAGTGATGCCAGATGGCCCCTATGGGGAGCCGAATGGATAGAGCAATTTCAACTGATGGCCAGATAGGCATCTCGTACGTTGCAGAAGTCAGGATGTTCCCAGGGCCCTTCCCACAATCTGGAACTTCTTTCACCCTCCGCATCATCATTTGGTGATGAATTTTCAAAATTCACTCAAGGAATCAGTTTTGCCAAAAAGCCTGTCCCAAGACTTTGTCCTCCCTCGCCTGCAGCAACCTGCACTGTAGCCAACTCTATGCCTTTCTATGTCTGGATCCGTCCAGCTATCTACCCACCCACCCACCCACCCACGCACATGCACATGCATGCCCTTGCACACGCATGCACACACACACACACACACACACACACACTGAACTTAAAACTCCTGAAGACCTATAGTGTGTTCAATTCTCTTTTCTATTCTAAGTAACACGCATGTGTTAGGTGCCTAATATCTGCCTGTTGAATGCATATAGTCTTTCATTTCTGGAATAGACTGATGGCTCACATCAATTCCCGGAGATGTGCTAATAAAAGTAATATTGATAGGGATTAAATAGCGTGTCTCTTTTGAAGGATTTATGAATGCCTGGGATATACCTCAAAAGAACCTGGGTTTTCTGGAGGGGGGGGTACCAGAGGAGTAGTGACAGAAATTGTAGGGATTAATGAACAAAATTGGGCCACATATTGATAATCGTCCAAGCTAGGTGATAAATAAGGAAGAGTCAAATGAACTATTCTCTTTACATTTCTATTTGAAAATTTCAATGTTGCATTTGAAAATTTTCATAAGACAAAGTAACTATATATGTATATATATGCACAACCACAAACCACATCACGTAAAAGCACATCCTAACAGCACTGACTTTATAAAGCTGGTATCTTAAAGGAGGGCATACATCGATGGAGTTTTATTTTTACAGCACATAACTGCTACGTTTGGGAAAATATGATTTGAACGATGTCCAAGTATAGTTTGTTCTGCTATGAAAGGCTAACTACCGCTGTACTTCGGCCAAAACTGGTGGGATTACAAGAGCTGGGTGGATAAAAGTCTCCTTTATACAAGGACCCAAAGGCAGACACTGAACCAAAAATAAGAAGAAAGAGAAACAAACTCCAAGCTACAGAACGAAAAAGAAACAAACTACAAGCTTCAAATGTTTAAAATCTCGCCAATAAAACTCATCTGCAAAGTGCCGGGGGATGGTACCCGGGCTGAGGTGGCGGCCTTTGTGTTTATGTTGGCCGCTGAGTTCCCCTAAACACCTTAGACATCTCTAATTAATCCCTTTGGAGCGGCGGGGCCTGGAATTCGCGGCTCACGGTGTCGCCAGCCAAGTGAAGTCTTGAGCCACTGCACGTCCGTGCGAAGGGACATTATCGCCCTTCAGATGTCAGAATAACTGTCTAATCTATTAGGCCGAGAGGTCTCTACTCTGTCTACACCTTAAAATCCATTCAACCAGAGAACTGGAATCGGCCAGTTCAAATAGACATTTTGAAAAGTTGCCCCAGGTGATTCTACTTGGGTTGACCAATCCCCCCAAAGCTGCAAGATGGCAGCCCCAAGACATCAGTAGTGTTGAGGAATGAGAAGAGGAAATTTTGAAGTGGGTGGTGTGGCGTGCTGCCCTGATGGTCCCCGCCCCACCCCTCCAGGACCAAGGCACTCGTTCTCTGAGCGTCCTTTCCAAGATCTCTGAAGGGCTATCCCTGCTTCTGCTCTCCACACGGGATCAGCTGAGCCTCTGGGGTAAGTATGCTGCAGGTCAGTATGCTGCAGGTCAGTTCTCCCTCTACTGAATCTTCTCCGAAGGGCCTCTGCTTCCCAGTGCTTTCCAACTCCCTTATGGGCATGGTTCTGCGTCTCCCTCCCCAGTGAACCAGCTCCCTAGAAATTTCCATCCTGGAGGCTGTTCCTCCGTGCCCCTGACCAAGAGAGTAATGGAGACTTTGATGGAATGCTGGCCAGCCTGAGCACTACCCACCTGCTTCCACTGGGGACAAGAAGTCTTGGTATTTGCTTTGCTCCAAGTGATTATTTACAAAATCAACTCAGAACTAGATTAGGGCTGCTTTCCCGAAAGTCTCATAATTTCTCCTGGTTTTAATAGATGGAAAACTCAAGGCTATGATCCATAATTAATGCATGCAAAATATTATAAGTCTGAGAAACATTTATCTACACGCTGCAAGTCAGTCAAAGGAAAGTAATTATGAACGACTACAGATGTTCTTTTTCTCCCATGTCACCCGAATCATTGTGTGATATCTGGGTATTTTTTGGACTGGTCAGCTTCCTCTTTCCCCAGTGGGCAGCCCCGAAGGCTCTCTGATGCTGCTTTGTTCTTCTTCCAGATCCCCATTTCCTGGTTTTTCTTTGCCTCGTGGTCAACGCAGGCAGAGCCCGTGGAGGCTTTCGCTGGGGAGGCCTGTGAGGAACAGATCTCTTGGTTCATGGAAGCCTAACAAGGTAGTCACGGGAGATAGCAGCGGCTGAGTGTTTAGATATGCCAGACATGGACCTTTTTCTAAGTGGAAAGTCTCTGATTTGTAGACTTGAGGTTATACGATAGACTTAGAGGTAAGGAGCATGGAGATAAGGAGTGTATTTGGGAATCCAAGAATTAATGTCTTTCTCTCCACTCAGTGGTGACTAAAACCTGTATGGATTAGGCTGTGCTGGGGACGGGCTCTCGTCACTGGTTTATGAGATCCAGGAGGCTGTAATTTTCTTCACTTTGATAAGCGACTTGCAAGTTGTACCCAGTCACAGAACAAACAGGGCTGTGACTTGTGTTTTACAGCTTGGTCGGTAACTTAACTTACACTACCTCTCGCTTATCGGTGTGTGGTTTACGAGCCCACGGCATTGACATCACCCGAGAGCTTGTGAGACATGCAGAATTTTGGCCCCAGGTCTACTCAACCAGAATGCGCTTTTTTAAACAAGACGATTCTATAGTTCTGGAGACTCCCAGGTGATACTGTTGTTCTGCTGCACAGCAGCGAGGCTCCAGAGAGTTCCATCATGTTTCTAGTACTCCCAAATGTTATCCCTTATCGGAAGCTGGGTTGTGGGTGTGTCCTTCTGCTTCCCTTAGTGCTGTGTTTGGCCCTAAACGTTTGCCACAAGCCAGAAACCGATGAAAGACAACTAGATAAGCAATGGCGTCCGAGTGGTCACAGTGGTGGCTGTTCTCAGTGAGATGAAGAGAGTCCTTGTCTTAGGGGTCAAACCAGTGTCATGTGTAAGGGACATAGCCTGCAGCTCACCTCGGAGAAATGGGTAATTGCCTCATAGAGAAAGTTCACCAAGAAATAGCTGCCACATGGAGGAGAATGTGACCCACCCAGACCGAGACCTGCATCCCCACCAGCTCCGTCCCAGAGGCAGCAGGAAGTGAAGCTGTGGGGGAAGAAATCCCACCAGTGAGTGTATTCCTTTAACTTCTAAAATAGAGAGAAAAAGCTCTTGACTGGGAGACAGGAGACCTGGGTACTGGAGCTTCCTCAGTCCCCACCCAGAAATAAACAGTGACAAGCTGCTTGTCCTCACTGGACTTCAGTGACCTCATCTGCGGAGTGAGGAAGTTGCTGAGATCTAGCTCTTCAGCGTCTTAAGAACTCAGATGCCCCAGAATTGGCTGCAAAAACTGCTCTGGCCACAAGAGGGAGTTCTCTTTCTGAAATCCTCGAAATTGTATGTATTGTCTTACCGAAATGACTGAAGCAAACCATGATATTTGAGCACCCCGAACTACAGGGTCTTTCATAAACAATTGAAATAGATTAAAAGGTTCCTTAATTTTTTTAAATGGAGATTAAATCAAGACGAATTCCCTGCTTGAACAAAGCAAAAAGGAGTCTATTTAGACGGACGGGGCAGTCACAGATTGAGAGCCTACAGGTAGAACGCAAAAGAATGGTCCTAACTTTCCTGCTCAGCTTCATTAACCATCGCGGCCTGTTCGACGGTTCTTTCCTTCTTTACAGCCTGGCGATCCGAGGGGTGCGCTGGCCCTATGATAGAGTCGTATGTGCCTGAGAATAAATATGGGACTCGAGGTGTGTACGACTGCAAGTTATTGCGGCCGGGAGCAATCTGGTGTGGAAGGTCATGGGGGTGGGGGAGCACTGTTTATAGAATTCCAGACATCTGCCTGAAAAGTGAAATATTCCATCAAGTTTCAACATACTGCCTGCACCAGAGATGTTTCCAAATACCCAAATGTTAGGTGTCATGTGAACTCGATGGCCAGCAGCGGAGCTGAGAGTTTCCTCCATCTGTCCTGGATCACCCAGACCCTAGCCTGTAAGGGATCTCACCCCTTATTCTTTCATCTTTCCTCTCTCTTTCTGGCTTGCTAAAGAGAGTTTTCCAGGCTGAAGTTGGTTGATCTGCCTCCACGAGGTAGAGGACGGAACACGGGATGTGAAATTTTGGCTAGGCTGGGAGAGGAAACAGCGGACTGAATGACTGTTGGTGGACCTCAAATGACATCTCCCCACCCTGCCTTCGACTAGAGGGTGTGTCTCCAAGAATTGTGCTGGAAGGCCCTCTCAAGGTCATCTAGTTCAACAGTTTCCAAGTTCAAAGAGTCTTCCATTCATAGAACGGAGATACTGTTTTAGCTTACGCATGGACAACGAGAATAATATTCAATCACAGAGGGAGAAAGGGTATCCCCTGCAGTTCTCAGGTGTTCCTTCTAATGGCCTCAAGGAAGACCCCTCAGTCTTAGGCTGGAATGTTTCGGAAGCCGGTCGAACAATTGCCAATTTCTCATTTTAACCATGTAAGAGAAGACATCAAAACTCAGAGCGTTCAGCAGACAACACTATCTAGCTAAAATATAATGGTATTGCTTGATTTATTCCATTGATTTTTTATGATAGTGTTCTATTTTTGGCAATGGTATTGGTTTTCCATCCATGGTGACATCAAATTTGCTTTAAGTAAAATTGAAGTAAAAATGTGAGTTGACTTAAAGAAGAATCTTGTGTAAGTGATAGTATCAGCAGTGTGCAGACAAGGCAAAAATTGTCCAGACGGTACCAGGACATAGAGGGCCTGGACAGTAAACACCTACCTCGATCGTTGACTGTGTGGCAAGTTCTCACATTTGTGTATCTGGTTCTATGATGGGATTGACCACTAATGAGTTACTTTAGTCAGGCTGACACAGAAAAACAAATGTGCCTTAATTTTCTTTCAACTAGTCAAGTTTTTACTTCATTACATATATTAAATAACTCATATTGCTCCTTGGAGACAAACAGGGGAGAGAGGAAAATTCCTTTTGTGCCAAATAATACAGTTTTATGTTAAATCCCATTGCAGCCCACAGGCAAAATCCCATAGCTGCCAATGCCATTTCAAAGAAAGTTCTCTATTTCCATATCCCTGTAGCTCAGAGTTAATAGTACTTGGTTTACCTAATTACAACAAATTCTTTCCAATAATAATCTTTGCAACTAGTGCTTTCTCTGGCCTTGAGCCAGTCTCTCAATAAAGCAAAGCCCCAACTGTTATTTCCTTCAGGCAGGAAATCCTTTCTGTATTACCTCGGATATTTCTTATAATTTTATTTGTATGTTTACCATCCAATATAATCACATTCCCTGAATTGTGTCAGCTCCTTGAAGGCAGGGCTCTCTGTTTTGTTCACCGCCATATTCTCAGTGCTTGGAACAGTGACTGATTGTCAATAAACAGTTGTTGATTAACGGAGAGATGAATTAACTGCACTGGTGGGAACGAGTCTTGATTTGGGAGAATTGCTTGTTTGTGTAAAGCCAAATGGAACATCTGCTCTGTGTAGGTGCACATCACAGAAGCAGCTTTCATCTTCAAGAGGGAGATAAAGAACATACTAGTGATTCAGGTTACGCTCGGCTTGGGAAATCACGAATTCCAAAGAGTACCAGAGGTTATCTACTCAGTAGTGAACAGAGGAACCATCCCGGGTGGAAAAATGTCTAATAATTGTCCAAGGCCATTAGGAGAGTAGGTTGGTTGGCCACTCACTGCACATCGTCGACAGGTAAGTGTTCTTCCTGTGAAATCGTACAGCATTATCAAGATCTCCCACGGTGATTATGATTACGGCTTTTGTATTGTTTTAGCAAAACATTCAATTGATTTAATGCACACGTTGGATTTCATATTGCCAACCCAAACAGTTCGCCTTAGTTCAGTGGAAAGTATAAAAGCAACAGGAAAATGCAGGGTCACAGATAGAATTGTTGGTTTAGAAGATCCTGGTGCCTTGAATCTCCCCCCGTGGCCACAGCACTTGATTTTCCCAGCAGATAGTTATGTTCCAGAGAGCACTGGCCATACAACATGGAGTCCTTGCCCTCAAGAAGTGTAATTGCCGCTGACTGGGAAGACAGACAGGTGAGCCAGTAACTCTAATTCATATGTGTCATAGGTCCTATCAGAAGCGCAAATGCATGGAGTTGGAGGAGTTCTTGGAAGGGCTTGTCTCTGTGTCCATTGTGGGTGCCAGAGGACCAGGAAGCGCCTCCAGGATGAGGTTAATAACCTAAACGTCTTGTAGGACTTCTCCAGGGAAGATGAGCAAAACGTACCTGGGAGAGCATGCTTCCCTTCAACGGTTCTTGCCATGTTTCCATTCTCGAGGTTGCCTCTGCTTTGCTCTGCGCTGTGTTTCTCTGTGCAGTTTTCATGTGTCATTACAGAAGAAGGAAAGATCAATGTTGTGGACTGCACGTGTGGGTCTCTCCCAAATTCACACTTTGAAGTCCTAATCCTCAATGCAAGGATCTTTGGAGGTGAGGCCTTTGGGAGGTAACTAGGTTGTGAGGGTGGAGCCCTCATGAACAGGATTAGTGCCCCTGTAAGAAGACAGGAGAGGGATGCTCTCTCCCACCAAGTGTGGCTACAGCAAGAAGGCAGCCATCTGCAAATTGGAAGGCAGGTCCTCAGGAGACTCTGAATCTGCAGTCCCCTTGAGCTTGACCGTCCCAACCTCCAGAACTGTGAGAAAAAAACATTTGTAGTCTCAGCCACCCACTCTATGGTATTTGTTATAGCAGTCCCAGCTGACGCGCACAGTGGTGATGTAATCCCACGCGTAACCGTGTGAAAATGTCATCTCACCTCTGCTTCCAGTCCAACCTACTCACCCTGCTTCCAGGGTCTCCTCTTTGATCCCAGTAAAACCCTTTTATAATCCGAGAACAAAGTTCGACCAGGGACCCCGCTGTAGCCCTTGGGACAGGGGCCTGGGTGATAAGTAGAAAATTTCCCTTTCCAGAGGAGGGAAAGCCTCAAAGCCAGTGTTGCTGTCAATGGCTTACGCGGTACGTAGCCACGTTCAGTTGGTAAAACACGCATATTTTTTTGAAGCTGGTTCTTGTCCTCAGATGACAAGAGAGGAAAGTCTTTTTGTATCATAGGCTGTCTCTGGACAAAAAAATTACCAAAGCCCCTGATTGGCTGGAGGAGGGGAGGAGGAGGTAATAATGACCAAAATGCCATCCAGATTTTCCTCAGAGACTCTCAGGAGATGCTGTCCATTCTTCTTTAGGAGAAAATAGAACAACTAATTTTAATTTTTTAAAAGCATGTTGATTTTTGAATAATTCATAGGAAGTTAAATGCTACCTGGAGTTGTTGTTTTCCTTAGATTTTTTAAAATACTGTTTTATTTTGAATATTTTAAGATTCATGAGGAGATATAAAAATAGTACAATGGCTACCTTTGACCTTCCATCTAGTTCTCCAATGAGAACGTGTACGCAATCACAGCGCATTGTCAAAACCAACGCTCCTTAGATTTTCATGTTAACTCGCCAAAATAGAAAACTTCTATTTATTATACACTTGTTCATTTTAAAATTTATTTATTTTTTTAAAGATTTTACTTATTTATTTGACAGAGAGAGAGACAGCCAGCTAGAGAGGGAACACAGCAGGGGGAGTGGGAGAGGAAGCAGCAGGCTCCCAGCGGAACAGGGAGCCCGATGCAGGGCTCGATCCCAGGACTCTGGGATCATGCCCTGAGCCGAAGGCAGATGCTTAATGACTGAGCCACCCAGGCGCCCCTAAAATTTATTAATTCTACAAATATTTAATGAGAACTGGCTCTGTTCCAAACATTGTACCAAGCTTAGTGATTGAAACAAAGATGGCTAAAGCATGGTTCTTCCCTCAAGGAATTCATAACCCAGTGTGGGGAGCAGACCAGGATGGTGTGACCAGTCCCAGGACTTAGAAGCACGGTGCTACTAGGGACCAGACGAGAGGTCCATAAAACTGCCTGAGAAGACTCCTCAAAGACCAGCCTGATTGGACTTGCAAAGGTAGGTGATCTTGAATTACCCAAAGGGATCAGAGAGTACTTGGGGCAGAACTGCAGGTACTAAGTCCAAGCAATATAAAATAGAAGGGTTGTTCAGAGGACCAAACTAAATCCATTTGGAGAGGTCACAGAGCAATCAGCATGTATGGGCTCTGGGTAAGTAGCGGTAGGAAAGGGGGGTGGATAGCAGGTGAGTTATGATAGGCAGTCAGGGGCCAGATCATGAAAGGCCCTGCTTGCTAAATTAGTGCCTTTGAAAGTTAACCTGAAATTCAGGGTGAGCTATCAATGGGCTTTGAGCAGAGAAGTGATATTATTATATATGCATTTTGGAAAGATTGCTCTGACAAGATTGTGGAGGATGCACTGAGAAAAAAAAGGTGGGAGCTAGGAGTCCCTTTTAACACTGAAGCTGAGAAAGAAGGGAGGAGGAGAAGGCCAGAAGTGGTGGGAAAGAGCAGAGGTGAAGCAATAGAACTCAATGACTGGTTGGATGCTGGGGCTGATGGCCGGATGAGAGCCAAGTCCGGGCTGACTTGTAGGTCCCTGGGTCTGCACTGGGGGTATATGGAGACAGAACATAATGGAAGAAGGGGAGATTGGGAAGCAAATTTGGTTTTGGACATATTAACTATGGTGGAGATATCCAGTTGGAAATTATATATATAAGGCTGATATTAGCCATTAAATAGTACTCATTTATTATAGTTACACTTTTAGGACCTGGTTAGAGCTGCAAAATGGTTGGACGTGAGACAACCAAGGTGAAGTAAATTCCCTTCTTTCAATTCATTCCGTTCCCTTGACAATAGTATCTTTCTACCCAATCACCAACTTGGTGGCAATCATTCTTGTGCCCCCAAACTCACGCACACAGTAGGTGCTCGATATTTTCTAAATGAATACACAACCGCTCTGTTGGTCTCCTAGACTCCGGGAGTGCTTCCTGCCTTCATGTCTTTGCCCTCACTAGGCGAGTTTCCAGCTCCATGGCCCCGATCCCCGTGTATTTCCTCTTCTTCCCTATTCTTGGAGCTATGACAGAAGCCACTAGAGGGTGACATGACAACACCCACTTAAGTGGCTCAACAGAGAAAGCCTTCCTTGTTCAGCAAAAGTCGGAGTGGCAGGGGGCACTCAGGCATGCAGCCTGTGCACTGAGAGAAGAGGGAGGTAGTGTCGCCTAGAGGCAAAGCGTGCCATTGCCAGCCTATGGATGCCGCCATTACCACACGCAACGACCACACGGGATTGATCTTTGTGCACTGTTTCTGGCTTTCTGAAGTTCATAAGCTATCATATAATGCCTCTGCTCCCATGAAAACATGGCATAGCAAACAATAACTTTTCAAAAGTACATTCTTGAGAGTTAGCATAAAGTTTTTCAGCTAAATTTTGGTAAGGGTTTTGGCAAACGAAATGCCTTATGCTGTTAAATAATATTATAATAATACATATATTAATATTATATGTATTATTATATATTATTAATATATAATAAAATATAATAATAATATTAATAAATAGTATGCTATTAAATAATAAGCAACAGGAAAACAGCTTGGCAGTACGTATGAACTGTTAATTCCCTCTCTTTAACTATTAAACAAATACTCCTTGGGTGCCTGGTGATACAGCAACAACATAAAGAACTGGCTTTCTTGGAGCTTAAGCTCTTTTTTTTTCTTAATTAATTAACTAATTAATTGATTGATTTTTCGAGGGGAGGAGGAGCAGAGGATGAGGGAGAGAGAGGATCTTAAGCAGGCTCCATACCCAGCCCGACATGGGGCTCCATCTCACAACCCTGAGTTCATGACCTGAAATCAAGAGTCGGACACTTAACCCGCTGAGCCACCCAGGCCTCCGTCTGGAGCCTAAGTTCTAACGGGGTGAGGAGCTGGAGAGACAACCACACCTTGTCTGCGGGTGCTAGGCCCTGGGGGGCAGAGTAGAGCCACCTGCTACTTGTAATCGCCATCACCGGGGACCGTCCCTGGGGCCGCACCACACTTGCCAGCTTCCAAGGCACTTTCCCACTGTCATTTCATTCCTGACCTCATAGGGAGGACAGCCGTTTTAGTAGATGGGAAAATGGAAATTCAGAGGGGCGGAGCTCAGGGTGCAACATCACACAGGTGGTTTGGGGGTGAAGCACAGTGTTTTGGCTTCAGAAATACCAGTCCCCATCCCCCCCCCCACCCCCAGGAAGATCTGATGAAGAGATAAAGAAGTCTTTCTCACAGTGTTGCAAAAATAAACATCAGGTAAGGGGAGGATCCTTTGGGGTAGAAAGATGTGGAACTCCCACTTGGCCTCTTCTTAGGAGCCTGGTAAATCCTCTGGGGGTAGGGTAGGGCCCAGAGAGACCCAGAGATGGACCTCTCACTCCAAACCCCCAAGCCCCCTCACTACCTCTCTCACTATGGGGAGCCCCCTTTAGAGAGCTGCCTTTTGGATCCTGAAACTTCTAGATTTGGAAGAGACTGTATTCCTTCAACAGCGACTTTTCAGCAGCTAATTCCAAGTACCAGAAAGCCTACGGAAGCAATGAATATTCATGACGTAGCTAGAGAAATGGATGATTTTAATAACATAAAACTTATTTTGCATGAGAATGCATCCCTGTGTTGCCTGCATTACTTCCACATCCATTTGCAGATCTCTGTCAATACAAAGATGTTTCACTAGGAGCACATTCTTTTTGTTCATAGAAAGTTATGCCTTTTATTTTTGGAAAACAAACAGAGCTGGTGACTGCAGGAAGCTTCTTGCTACTGACTAATTCTATGCGCCCGACTGTACATCGAGGTGGAAAATGCAACTCTTTTAAAATGCTGGCATTGGAGCCCTGCCGTCCCATCTTATCCAGCTGGTTTAAAGGTTGAACAAAAGTTACTGAATTTGAGGCTGGCGACGTCTGACCCCGAGGTCTGTCTGAAGTCTGGAACCATCTGTGCTAGAACATTGATACACTATATTTCCTTAAAATTGAATGAATACACCTCAAGTTGATTTAGATAATAATCTTTGAGTCCATCCCTCTGCCGGGGGCTTGTTTGAAAAGTTGACTCTGTTTGGAAATGTAATCTTGGAAATTACCATGAGGACGGTTCCCAGGACGAGAAGACAAACAAGGATTCTAACACTTGGGCCACCTTTACTTTCCTTCGGAATCATGTGATATTCGAAGGCGAGTGGCTCCCTGGAGAGCTGTTAAACTACTTTGCATTTACAAAATGTTATGCTTACTATTGCTTATGTTTTGTGCCGATTGAGTTAGTAAAAAATAAACACAGAGAGGAAATTAAATTGGCAATAGGATCCCAGCAAGGAGAAGCAAAGGCGATGATATGTGAGGATTGCTGTTGTCTCTTTAATACAGAGCCGTGTCAAGGCAGACAAAAAATCTCCTTTGACACATATCTGTGCTCATTTTTGTGTTGCAAATAGGATTATAATTATGGCTATGTTTCTGTCTTTCCAGACATCTCTCCGGGAGATGACAAAGGAGAAAGCAGCGGAAGCCATGGCTGAGCAAAATGATTTTCTCAGGGCACAGAGGTCCCTGATTGAAGGACCGGGTAATGGGGCTGCTGATTTTCGGAAATTGACCCTTCCCTTCCGGCTGGCATGTTTCAGAGGGGCTGTTATCTGGGAAAGACCTATTCATTCAATGAAAGGGTGAGGTCATTGGGGTGCCCCCACCCTTCCTACACTTACAATACTGAGACCTTTCCTACCAGGGTCAGATGCCAAAACCTGGCGAGGGGTGGAGTCCACCAACCAAAATGGACCAGGAGACTTGTTTTCTGGAGAAAGCTGATTTCATGCTCCATGTGCAGAGACCTGCAGACCGTGTGTGGGAGATTGGCTCGGATAAGGTAAATTGCAGATGCATAGAATTTTTTCATAAATGAGAAAGTTGCGGGTCACCTAAATCAACCCAATTGAGTCCCAATTAAAAAAAAAAAAGGTTTAAATGCGACATAACCCACTTTTTCATCTATACCCAACAGTGAAGAAAAGAAGATTGTTTTGAAAAAGTTAAGCATTACATGTAATAATCCTGAGCTCTCTCTGATATTTCGATTTCCCATTTGGGTTCAAATGACATAAGCAAGTGCTTTTCTCATATTCGAATCCCCAAACTCTGCTTTTTATCTCCCCAAAAAGAGAAAAATAAATTTAAGGTTAGTATTCTGCGCACCCCCCACTTCTATGTAGCGTTTCTATTTCCTGACGTATCACTCATGTACAGAACAGTGCCTGAGACATAGTAAGTGATCTGTGAGTTTTTTAATACATTAATTACTTAAAAATTTGATGCCTTCTTTGTGCCAAGCATTCGAGGGCCATTAAGATTAATCCACTAGGGTTCTTCTTCCCAGTGAAGCTACAGGTTGAAAGAAGAAGTAATATACCAAAATGAATGAGAAGCATACAAAGTAGAAAGTAACTTAGAGCCCTCCTAGTTTACACGGATCACCTCCCTTAACCTGAACAGCAAACCAAATAGGCGGACACTATTATTATCCCTGTTTTACAGATAGGAGCAAAAATGAACTAGGATATCTTTATAAAGGAGACACATTTGAAGTAAACTGTACAGGATAAGCAGGAGCTAGGTGTTTAGGGGTGAAACCAGAGTCCACAGCGGCAAACAGTTTGCGATTCTACCTGCTTGCACGCTAACAGGTGAGCCTCCTCCAGTTGCATGAATGCATTTGAAGACATGAAACTCCAGGGTCAGAAGCAAAGAGCAGCCTGTTATTCACAGCCATAGCTCCGTGTCTAGGAATGGGCACCACTGACTCGTTCTGGCACTTGTCAGTTTCCCGAGTGCCATCTGCAGGGCTGCAGGGACAGCGTCCAAGCCCGTTTGCCTTGCCCAGATTTCTTATTCTCCCATGATTGTTTCCGAAGGGGGACGTCCAGAACAATAGGTCTGGTCCCCGGTCACCTCGGCACTTGGAAGAAAGTTCGCAGGCGAAAGTACGTTTCTGGTGGCAAGGAAATGACTGGGTTAATTCTGAGGTATGCCACAATTGAGTGAAACTGCTAATAATAATCATTTTAACATTCTTATTGTTGGTGTAGGGGAGAAGAAAAAAGGAGAAAGGGAACATTTTCAAAGACCTGGTGGGATTTTTTTTGCATTTAATTATGATATGTGTATTAGCTCTCATGGGCCGCCATAACAAGATACCATAGCCGGGGCGGCTTAAACAGAACAGATTTATCTTCTCACAGTTCTGGAGACTGGAAGTCAAAGACTAAGGTGCCAGCAGGGTTGGTGTTTAGTGAGAGCTCTCCTCCAGTTGTAGAAGATTGCCCTTTCTCTGCTTACACTGGTTCTTCCCCAGGCATTTGCACAAGAGAGAGGTGTGGGGGACAGTGGGGGGGGGGGAGGAAAGAGAAAGAGTATGAGTGCTTTCTAGTGTCTTTTCTTATATGGACACTAATCTTATCTGATCAGGGCCTCACCTTTATGACCGCATTTAACTCTAATTACCTCTTAAAGACCCTATCTCCAAATATATCCACATGGGACTTTAGGTCTTCAGCATACAAATTTTAGGAGGGCAATACAATTCAGTCCATAGCAATAGCATGGAAACCTCAGCTAACTCCAGAAGGTCTTGACTCCCATTATGCCAGGTCATGATAGGAGGAACAGCTAGAGATTGAAACCAATCTTCTGGCTTCAAAGACCGTTTTGATTTCAACATCACAGGCTGCCATCAACAGCCATTGGCTAATTATCTCCTGTATACTGACTACTTACCAAGTGTCAGCAACGTTGCTAAAGGACTTTACAACCCTATTTTTTTTTAACCCCTCAATGATGGGAAGGCACAGAGGAGTTAAGTGACTTGCCAAAGAGCACAGTTAGAAGGTAGAATGACCAAAAAACTTTAAATCCACATTAATTTTATTCCAATGCCAACATTTTTGTTCTGTTTCTCTATAATGGATTTTTGGGGGTTGGTCAATTACTTGCTAATCGATCATTTAATTAGAACGCATTCTAAACCAAGGTACTTCAAGCTTTCTGAAACTATGGAAACTTTGTAACATGAAAAAGACAATCCATAGAACATTAATCAGGCTGAAAAGTTTTAATACATGTAAAGGCAAATGATATCAAAATCAAATTTCTATTGGCGTATGCCTGAAAATCCACATAAAAGGCGGGGGGAGGCCAATATGAACTATAATCACATGGACGAAATATCAGTTGGGATAGGGACTGCAGTCCGGGAGCGTTTCCATAAAATGTCTTTGGTTTCAAAGTTGTGTCTGGTGCAGTTCAAGTTATGTTTTCCACCCAAAGGTGGCAGCACCCGTATTATAGCTTTTGGTGTTCTTCTGATTGCATTTAACTTAGCGGAGCCTTTGAGAGCTTCAAGGGACCCGAAAGGTCCTGAGGGCAGCCCCATTGTTTTGAAACAGAGGAAGCTGAGGCCGAGAAAGTATCTATGAGCTGCTGACCATCCCACCGCTTTTTCAAACCACAGCCCAAACTAGAATCCCAGATCCCTGACTTTCTGATCTGTGTTCAGATCCTAAGCTCTCCTCAGTGTTAGGCACAAATTCACAGCGGATGGGGGATGATGAGAGCGTAAGCTTGAGTTTACAAGAGGAAAGGAAGAAGGAGGGAAGGAGGGGAAAAAAAGAAAGGAATTTAATTTGGGAAAAAAGACTTGCTGTAAAGAGTCTTGAAGCAGGCTCTAGCTTCACAGAAACGTCCAAAGTTTAATTCCACCTGCAAAACAGACCTCATGTTCTAGGGGACAGTTAGGAATCCTTTGCTCTGCACAATATCAGATATATAAATATATATATTTATTCTGCTGACCAGCTGCTTTCCTGGCTAAGGCACTGCAGGGAGCCGTGAGCTAGTTAGTGGGGGGTCTGACAGTTCCTGAAAAGGGATCATTCTGATTTTCACAACTTAGCAAGGAGGACATCTGATAACATCTGTCCTTGCTTTGTTCTGGCCCAGTCGTGTTTTCACACACAGAGATGGATGCATGACATTTTCGGTGCACCTTGCAGGAGTCTATGAAGCCACCAAAGCCATAAACCTTGTGTACTAAACTGTGAATTGGGGTGCCTTTGGAAAAACATGAAAGAAATGCCAATACCCACTCTTCCAATAGGAAATCATCAAGACTGAGAAATTTCCAGGGGGAAAACAAGGGATTTCACGACCTTTATTCATTCTACAAGTATTTTCCGGAGCATGGGCGGTGCCGCCTCAGACAAAGACTTCAATGAAGTAAATTCTACCTGGATAATAGGACCAGGGTGTGCCAGCATGGGGAAGGGAGGGAGCCACATGCCTCAGAGCCCAGCCTCGGAGATCTTCCAGGACCAGCCGAATGGTAAAGAGGAATAAGGCTGGAAGGCACTGTTATTATTGTTTTGTTGTTGTTGTTGTTGTTGGGTATTACAGAAAGAATCAATTGGGCATTGATTTTTAAAATTGCTTTACCCCCTAGAACACATCATTTATTTTTTCATGGATAAAACAGGGACATAATTGCCCTGTCTAGCTCATCTGGAGGTTAATAGACTCAAATGAGATCACATATATCAAAGAATGTTATTAATATGCATTTACATATGTCTATATGCATCTATGGCAATATATGCCAAAAAGAGTTCCCATTTTCATAAAACTATCATTAATTATCATTATTTTCTGTACCTGGGAATTTTCAGAGCTTCTCTTCCTTATCCTTTTCAAAACTGATAAACAACTAAAAGGTTCTATAGTTTCGATGCAAGCAGGGGCTGGCAAGCTTGTTCTATAAAGTGCCAGACAGTAAGCAGTTTTGGCTTTATAGGCCATATGGTGGCAACTACTCTACTTCGTCTTCGTAGCCGGAGAGTAGCTATAGACACTACATAATAATGGGCATGACTGTGTCTCTGTAAAACTTTATTTACAAGAAAACTGGTGGCAGGCAGAATCTGACCCTGTAGTCTGATCACTCCTGACCCCAAGTACTCGCTTGAGCTCTTAGCCTTTGATAAGCTTCGGTAGTGCTCGGGAGTCCGGAGGCAAATGAGAGACAAAAGGTAGAGATCTATCTCGATGTGGCGTTTGGGAAGAAGGAAGGAAAGCTTTTGGCAAAGGTAAGCATGAGAATTCTATTCGAAGAGAATAGAATTTGCAACTATTTATTACACGTATACTGTGTCGAGCGCTGTTCTGGGTTGTGAGAGTATAATGTTGAAGGAACCAGTCCTAGTTCCCTCCTGGTGTTTATAGTCGAGACAACAGCTGAGACACCACGGGGGCGGGGTACATGGGTTGGGCTGAGAAAGTGCATAGTTTGGGTTAACAGGCTGTGATGTCAGAGCTGATCAGTTTGGAGCACTTGCTGTATATTCTGGACCACGCTTGTCACCCAAGGAGCTTACTATTTACTGAGATTGGCAAAGCCAAATAAGAAGACAATAAATAAGGACTAAATTGAGTGTGGAACAAGGAAGCCTTCATGAAGGATGCACGGAGTAAGCTGGAAGGGCTGGGACAGGCTCAGTTAGACATTTCCCCAAAGGTTGGTAGTTGGGGGACAGAATGGATCTCGGAGCACATCCTTCTCCATTTGGGATCAGTCTTTGGTCAATGAGTAGAGAGAAAATGTGCCTCTCCTCTTTCATCTTCTGCCAATTCTCACAAAGAAAGATAAACCAAATAGTATCCTCTATCCACGCTCATCCCCTACCCCCAAATAAGTAACCCGGAATTGTGAGAAACATAGCCTGCTTTCCTATTTGGTTGTTTCTTTAGGTGAAGCCCGAAGAGAAGCCCGTTCCCACCAGGACAAAGCCTGCTCGGTGTGGCTTAGGGCTGAGAACCTACCTAGCTGAAGTCTATTATAGCAACGGCATGCCTAGATATTTTAGAACTGGAAAGCTAAAGTCATGGACCATTATGTCAAGCGATCCTGGTTTATGGAAGAAAAACAACCACCTTTCTTCGCCCCATCCTTGTAATGCCGTTGAAAAAAAACAAGATTACAATGAGAGTGTTGAAATACTACAGAATCGATCACCTATCTATGTGCCATAACTCAGAGTGCACTGTCCTACTCTGTCCAAATTCAGCAGATAAGGGGGCAAATGTGACATATAAGCAGACACACTTCCTGAAACCCAACCTAACAAATACACATTTAAAAATATTTCATTTTAGAGAGAGAGGCAAGATGGTGGAGGAGTAGGCTACCCTATGACCCAGTAATGCACTACCGGGTATTTACCCCAAAGATCCAGATGTAGTGAAAAGAAGGGGCACATGCACCCCAATGTTCATAGCAGCAATGTCCACAATAGCCAAACTGTGGAAGGAGCCGAGATGCCCTTCAACAGATGAATGGGTAAAGAAGATGTGGTTCATATATACAATGGACTATTACTCAGCCATCAGAAAGGATGAATACCCACCATTTGCATCGACTTGGATGGAACTGGAGGGGATTATGCTAAGTGAAATAAGTCAAGCAGAGAAAGACAATTATATGGTTTGACCTAAAAATGGAACATAAGGAATAGCATGGAGGACATTAGGGGAAGGAAGGGAAAACTGAAGGGGGTAAATCAGAGTGGGAGATGAACAGTGAAAAACTATGGACCCCAGGAAACAATCTGAGGGTTTCAGAGGGGAGGGGGGTGGGGGAATGGGGTAGGCGGGTGATGGGTATTAAGGAGGGCACATGTTGTAATGAGCACTGGGTGTTATACACAAACAATGAATCACGGAACACTACATCAAAAACTAACGATGTACTGTATGGTGACTAACATAACATAATAAATAATAACATCAAATAAAAATTTTTCATTTGAAGTTTTGAAACAAAAAAGTTAACTTTGTATTCCTAAACAGGTGAGTCAGGCTGTGGGTGTAGGAATAAAGTCATAAGAAAAGAGAAATTCCAAAGACTATTTTGGAGAAATAATACTAATGGCAAATAATAGCTAATGTTTGTTTACTATTTGCCATGTGCTACATAGGGCTTTATATTAATTGACTTATTAAACTTTACAGTACCTCTGTGAACTCCGTAGTATTATTTTTGCTTTATTAGAGGTGATAAAACCAAGGCTAAGAGGGATTACCTAATCTTCCAAAGCTCCCAGATGGTAAATTCTGCTCCAGCCAAAGCTTAAACCACAGTATAAGATTGCCTTGGGTGTAATCAAGGGAAGAGATGAGAAAGCACCTTTGAAAAAAGACTTTTTTTTTTTTTTTTGAAGGGATAGTGAGAACAGGACCTGTATATCTTTGAATCTACAAATTGGAGACTCATCGCCTATCATGGCTGGTTGAGAAACTTGTGGCCCATGTGTTAATGTCCAGAGCCTGGGTCTCCTGACCGCATTTCCTGGACCTTCACACACTCTCCAGACCACCTCGAACCACCTTCTCCTTCTACAAGATGCTAAGAGATTTGAGAGGAAATATACTAGCTGGCAATGTCTACTAGTCTCATTCATTCATTCATTTTTTTTTTTAATTGAAGCGTAGTTGACCAACAGTGTTATGTTAGTTTCAGGTGTGTATCATAGAGACTATGTGATTCTCTACGTTATGCAATGCTCACTGTGATAAAGTGTCGTCACCATCTGTCACCATACAACGTTATTACAATATTATTGACTATACAACCAAACCTTGCCTGATATGGTTTGGGGTAGCAAAGGAGATAAGCTCCCAATTTCTTTTGTCTTTTTTTAAAAAATGGCTTCTCCTTTTTAATTCTTTCTTACTTCCCGCAGAGATGTATAGCTTTGTTCTCCGAAAAGAATGAAGCCCATATTTGTTTCTTGTATTTTAGAGGAGAGCCAAAATTGTGCATAATTATACTCAAGAAGATAGAGTGCTCGTCCAAACGGGAAAAGAGCCTTGGAAGCTGCCAGTGCCGTGCCCCATAATAGCTTCCGTTCGTCATTCTTGAGCTTGGCTTCTGCACGTTGAGCACTGCTCTGGAACGCAAAGCCCACGTGGGGAAGCCACTGTTGGGACACGTGCTTTGTTTTTCTGTGATTGTTTAGCAAATTTCCTAAGTTACCAGATTCTTAAATGGGGATGGGAACAACTCTTTCCCAGGCACCTACTGGACCTTCGCTTATCGTCTCATTTAATCTTCACAGTGCCAACCCTTTCAGCGGAAGCTGTCCAGAGCCGCCTAACATGACAACATGAGGATTTGAACCCAAGGCCTTCCTTTCAGGTCCCCAACGGCGCTCTTCCCCCCGCCACCCCCCCATTGTCCTCTTTCCCCATTTCACCAGATAACAGCTTGTCATACTTGGTGGCAGGATTTGGGGATAAAAAATAATATCTTCAGAAAAATTGTATCTTGTTCCAGAAAAGCATGTGAATAGGTCACAAAGCTCTATGGAGAATAACACGATTGAAAACAATTACAACTACAGAAAGTGGGAAATGAGGTTAACATTCATTTTTTAACATATTTACAGAATGCTTCAGAATTGGCCGTGTGACTTACCCACACCATCCCACTCATTTCCCCTTAACAGATCCGTGAGGAAAGCAGAGGAGCGTGGTTTTCCCGAAATTCACAGAAATTCATAAAGCATAGTGGAGCCTAGGTGTCCCTCAGCCCCATCTTCATCTCACCCCATTTTCCCACCCCTCTCACCCCACGCTTTTCCTATGAGTTAGAATGCTCATCATCTGGAAATTGTCCAACCTCAGTTGACTGTGGTGATTATAGGCCTGACAACTGGATTGGGATGTTTCCATCCACGGATGAGCTGAGTGACTTGTTCTAGCCCTACTTACAGCACTGGTTTGGTTCCCGAGCTGCTTTCCAACACATGCCTTCCTGCTAGTGCACAGGAGCCTTCCAGATCCTCCCCTAGCCTCGTCTCTACCACGCTGTTAATAAACTGTTGTTTTTAAAGCTTCTCACTTATTTATTTGAGAGGCTGGTTTTAGTAAAAGGTAGAAATGAACTTCATATTAACTTTTACGTATTGAATCTTTCAATAAAGAGTGTGGTACGTTTTATGCCTTGCCTTTTATTCTGTATGGTGCAGTGATGACCTTTTCTTTCTTTCCTTGGGATCTTCAGCATATCAATCTTCTGAATGATTCCATCCTAGGGAGACTTAAATTCTGTCATACTTCTGACCGTACATGAGATGAGATGGTTTCCGATGAGACAACTTAAATTTAGAAACATAAATTTATACAAGGGATATAGGACTATACTCACTGTAGAAAAGAAATTCAGTGAATATGAAGAGAGAAGTCAACAGGTATGCTCTCCCCCTACCGCTGACCCCCATTTCCTTTCTTAGAGGTCACCCATGGTAAATGGCTTGATGTGCTTCTCTTCAAGGCTTTTTCTGTGTATTGTGTAAATAGTGTTTTCAAAAAATCTTATGGCCCTGCTTATAGTTATGGCCTCGCATGGCAGATAGTGAAATTTTGACAACACCCAAAGTTATACACACTGTCACAGAGACACAGTGACGGTATGACTAGAAGATTGGCATCACATAATTTAAAATGTGTGAGTCATGGGGCATCTGGGTGGTGCAGTCAGTTAAGGATCCGACTTTTGGTTTCGGCTCAAGTCATGATCTCAGGGTGGTGAGATTGAGCCCACTTCGGGCTCTGTACTCAGAGCAGAGTCTGCTTAAGACTATCCCTGCACTGCCCGCCCCTCTCCATAAATAAATACATCTTTAAAAAATTAAATTAAATTAATTGCCTTAAAAAATAAATAAAATAAAAAATAAAATGTGTGACTCTTTCCCAGACTACACTGGCTTGAAGCAACAAATACTTAATATATATTAAAGACTTACTGTGTTCTTACATTATTAGATATCACATGTATAATATTATACTATACATATGATATATAACATATACTATGGATCTTATATATAATATACATATATATATATATATAAATCCTGTACTTATCTTGAGAAGAACCTTACAACTTTTCTTAATGTTAATTTTTTAACGTCAACCTGTCGGAAATCACACTGATTCTGCTTTAGGGATCTTCATTTATTAGCAAACGATGAGCTTCAAGAAATGGATATATGTGACCTCTGCAGAGCGCTGGCTTAGAAAGCAGTCTGTGGCCCTGCTTCTTTCGGTGCTGTTGCCAGCTAGTTATGTGACCTGGGTCTGTCACTGCGAGGGGCTTCTCTGATCCTGTCTTCAAAAGGAGGAGGCCAATCCGTGAAGCCCCCATTTGATCTCACTTGCTGGCTGGGTCTTGCAGTGGACTCAGCCAGGCTGCCTTTCCCTCTACTCCCCTTAGTCTGTCTGCTGCCTGCCCCCTTTCCTCTGCAGGACTCAGGGGCTCTTGCAGAAGGACAGTGTAAGTGTATTCGAGGGCCTGTATATAAGGCACCCACAGTGGGGGTGGCCTGCTCCGCTGGGAGCCTGCTTCTTCCTCTCCCACTCCCCCTCCTTGTGTTCCCTCTCTCGCTGGCTGTCTCTCTCTCTGTCAAATAAATAAATAAAATCTTAAAAAAAAAAAAAAAAAACCCAAAACCTAATGGGGCCTTTGTAGCTCTGTGATCTCAGATCAATTTTCTGGGCCTTAAGTTTCTTTATCTATAGAGTGAGTGGGTCAGACTCATTAGAAAACGTCCAAATCTAGCCCCCCTCCATGTTATATGAAGGAAGCATTTATTGCTTACCTATTATGTTTAAATTCATGTGCAAACTTTACATGCACATGGTCTCAGGCTTCTTTCCTAGTTACCTGCTAAAGTTTGCCAGAGTCAAAGAATATCTGAAACGTCGCAAATGGCGTGACATTTCTCAACTTACAAGATTATCCAATTTATTAAAATAATTTGTGCTTTTTTATTAACAGAAAGTCATTTCACCCACAAATGAGGATAATTGGATGCATTTCATGAGAGAAAGAAAGACAGCTTTTGCCACCTTGCCCTGCTGTTGAAAAATTAAGCTCTATAGTACATGAGGAAATGAGATTACTCCCAGAAAAATGTCGTTTGCTCTGGAAACTGTTCACATGTCACTAGTTCCAAATTCTGTCAAATTGCCACCTTCTCAATAGCACATGGAGAGATGAGTCAACAGTGGTAACACTAAATGGGGAGTTAGAAATTAAAGTGTAACGCCAATTAAATAGGTGATGTTTTTCTGGTGGTGTTTATCTGTGGGGGTCTGAATGAAGATGTTACCCTATATGGCAAAAGGAATTCTGCACGTGTGATTAAGGTTCTTAAAATGGGGAGATATTCTGGATGATTCAGGTCATCACAGGTGTCCTTAGAAAGGCAGGCAGAGGAGGTGTGACTACAGAGTTGACGTGATGATGGAAGGAAGAGACTAGTGTGATGTGGCTGCAAGCCCAGGAACGACATGTGACGCTCAGGAGAGCTGGCAGCCTTTGGAAGCTGGAGAGGCAAGGAACAGGCTCTCCCTTGAAGCTTCCAGAAGGACCCAACCGTGCGGGCACCTTGATTTTAGTCTTATAAGATGAATATTGGAACTGTGAGCTCTCAGAGAACGAACTTGTGTTGTTTCAAGCTACTAAGTTTGTGCTGATGTGTTATAGCCGAAAGAGTAAGCTGATATACTCATTTGAAGGCTTTACTGTCTATTTAGCAGTTCGATTTCAGGAGAAAGGGTGACAAGTATCTTCAGAAACGTAAGTAGCCACTTGGTTGAATATTCTTGGAATTCCTTTGGTTGGTAAGCATTGATTGTTTGTTTGTTTGTTTTAAATATTTATTTTATTTATTTGTTTATTTGAGAGAGAGAGAGAGTGCACTAGAAAGAGAGAGCAAGCATGAGTGGGGGTTAGAGGGAGAGGGAGAAGCAGGATCCCCACCGAGCAGGGAGCCCGATCCCAGGATCATGACAGGAGCCGAAGGCAGACACTTAACTGACTGAGCCACCCCGGAGCTCCTGGTTGGTAAGCTTTGTAATGAGAATCTATTTCTGATAAAGTGCAGAAGGAGGTTGTTACCCGTGATTAGAGAGAGAGACAAGTAGAGTAGGGGGAGAGGGGATAGATACGAGTCTATCCATGGCAGGCTGCCATAACAGAATACCACAGACTGGGTGGTTTAAACCACAAAAATTGATTTTTTCCCACTTTTGGAGGCTGGAAAGTCTAAGACGAGGGTTCTAGCTGATGCAGTTCCTGGTGAGGACGCTCTTCCTACCTTTTAGTGGGCTGCCATCTTGCTCTGCGCTTCCATGGCCTCTTCTTTGGGAGCATGTGAACAGCAAGCTCTCGCCTACCTTTCTTTAAAAGGGCAATAATGCCATCAGGAGGGCCCCACTCTCATGCCCTCATTTAACTCTAATTACACTTCAAATGCTCCATCCCCAAATATCATCACACCAGGAGTTAGGGCTTCCACATCGAAGGGGGTGGAGGAGGCACAATTCAACCCACAGCAGGAGGTAACTAATATCTACGGCGGTTCTCTTTTTTGGAAAGGTTCTACCCTGGCCTGCAAAACTTTAAGTGGTAAACATTAATGAATTATTGGGAATAAGACTATTGGTAGCATTTGAGCTCAAGAAGTATTGCCTCCAAAGATGAAAAACTGGAAATATTTCTTTGCACCTCATTCGAATTTAGAAGATGCGTTTCTAGATAAAGCCCTACCCGACACACAGTCCACGTCCAATACGTGTCAACACAAGTTAGGAGTGGGGACGCGTAATCTCTGTAAAGGTCTGGTGAGTGCTCTCTGCAGGTAGACGTGTTCTTCTTTGGACAGAACTCACAAGTATGAGAACACGTACAAATCAAGCGCTGCATTCCAAAATGATCCACTTGGTTGTTCAGCTACTTATTTAGACCACGAGAATCCCACGGTTAAAGAAAACAAAGCTATATTAGTAGCTCCTGATGAAGAAAGCATCGATTCCATGGACACAAATGAGTGAAGAGCCTAAGAACGCTGGGATCATTGCCTCCTGCAAACCTGTCTTTGTTTGCAGTTCTCTCCAGTCTGTTTACAGGTGCGCACGCACGTGCAATGTTGTCAGACAAAAGGGAACAAATGAAGCTCTCGCCGCAGACACCAAGCGTTCCAGAAACCCTTTCTCTTACTCAATGATGTCCGGTCACAAGACATTTTGCTGGAGTTTGAACCTTCTAATAGGAGACAAAATCGTGTATAGATTCTTACAGAGACAAACAAGAAAGAAAAAAATGTAAGATGTTCTCTAATGTTTAAATACATTTCTTACAGATGGTCTATAAGGTTATGCAATTTGTGTGAGTATTGTGTGTGAATATATATATATATATATATATCTCATGTATAAATATTATATATATCATATATAATACACACACACACTTTTTTTTGGATCAAAGAAACTTTTTTTCCCCAAAGATTTATTTATTTGTTTGACAGAGATAGAGACAGCCAGCGAGGGAGGGAACACAAGCAGGGGAAGTGGGAGAGGAAGAAGCAGGCTCATAGCGGAGGAGCCTGATGTGGGGCTCGATCCCATAACACCGGGATCACGCCCTGAGCCAAAGGCAGGTGCTTAACTGCTGTGCCACCCAGGCGCCCCGATCAAAGAAACTTTCTAGCCTTAGTGGAAGGGCTATTCGAAAAGATTGCATTTCAGAGATTATAGGGAATTTAGTCAANNGAAAGAGACAAAAGTCTGTTGCTACTGAGAGGATGTCTAGAGTCTTCTTCCAGCAAGAAGCTCTGCTTTTATGAAAAGTGGGTATTTTGAGGGCAGTCATTAAACCTCTTTCCCAGAAAGGCTCCACTTGTCAAGCCCTCTTGCAGACATTTTTGGGGGTTTGTCTATCATCTCAGAAGCATATCGGTGGCCAGCTAGTGTGCCGGTGTTCACAGGAAGAGTATGGGTTCGCCTCAGACCAGTCTCCCCTGGGTTGACTCCAAATCAGTACTACTTAATAGAAATATTATGTGAGCTACGTACATGATTGTAAAATTTCCAGTAGCCACATTAAAAAAACTGTAAAAAGAAATGGGTGAAATTTTATGGCCTATTTTATTTACCTCAATATACTGAAAACGTTACTGCAACATGTAATCAATGTTAGAAACTATTCATGTTGTATTTTACGTTATATTTCATACTAAGCCTTTGAGATCTGGTATACATTTTATACTCGTGGCACATCTCTTTTCAAACTAGACACATTTCAAGTGCTCTGTAGTCACATATGCCTTTGAACTACCATACTCGTCAGCAGCTCTAGATAAAATGCCATAGTTTGTCTGAATTGCCTTTAGAGTGTTGGGGTGTGAGTTGGACATGGCTCTCTGTTTTCTGACTCACGTAGTCCAAGCCCATAACAAGTACTCACTGAAATGGAAGTGCACACTTACATTTTCTGGTGTGAGATTTCCTGCTTTTGTTCCCATGTATTCTAGTGTTCCCGTGTGGTCCCCTGGCTCTCACCCCCACCCCGCCCCCATTCTCCCATTTTGGCTCCACACCAAATTTCCCACGTTCGTGTTCGAACACCGGCACCTCCCACGCCAGCCCCAGGCCAGGCTCCACGCACACCACATTCCCTTCTGCCTTCCCTTCCTCATTCCCCTGACAAGGTTGTGTGAGGTTTCGGGAGGGTTCTTTCTTTATTCCCTTAAATGGGCAATCAGATCTCATATCGAACAATATAACACAAACTACCTCTTTCTAATTTTGGAGAATTTCCAGCTTCAGAGCCGGCTCCCTTCTCCCAGAACCTGCTGAGAGGGGCCACTTCAGAAGAACGGGAACCCCCCTGTATTAAGGAGGCTTGCAGGAAACACGAAGTTCAAGTTGGTAAAACAGCAATCACCTTTTAGGCTCTCTTCCTATGTACACGTCTTTTACCTACGTAGCTCTCGCCCATCTATCTATGATGTAGATAGATATGCTCTCTCTGTGCCTCGCATTGGCAGAGGAATTTATTTTTATCACCATTACATTTTTTTTATCATTTTTACCAGAGGATTTTACTTTTCCCATTTGTTATCTCATTTGATCTTCAAAAATCTCACGACATAATCGTTTGGTTTCATCACTTGCATTTTTCAGATTAAGAAGAAGCTGAGACCTTTGCGTAGAGCGGCGGGCAAGATCTGTTTACCCCGTGGAGGACTGTAGCCTATAGCTCAGGGCTGCTGGGTCCAAACTGGTAGCCGTCTCATGCGGCTCTTTACATTGAAACTGAAGTTAGTCAACACTGAATAAGATTAAAAGTTCAATCCCTCTGTTGTGACAGTCCCATTTCAAAGGCTCAATTGTCACATGTGGGTAATGGCTACCCCGTTGGGCAGGATAGAGAGCATTTCTATCGTCGTAAAAAGTTTATTGGATAACACTGACTTGAAGAGACACCCCTAGCCTCCTTCAAAGGATCCAGCTTCTCTTCTGCCCTTCCAGTCCCCGTACTTCCTGCTTGACGACAGCTCCGGACGGCAGTAGGCACGCTCGGGCTCCAAAGTGGGATCCGTGATCCTCCTGCCCTCAGATGCCGTTTAGGACGAATCTCTCCTTGTCAAGGCATCATTCGACAGTGAGGACAGGCGGCCGGGGCAGGACCAGCCGTCTCTGGAAAAGGCTGAAGTTGAACCCGAGGTTGATAGGATTCACCGAAACTCCGTCAAGGCACTAAGCTCAAGTTCATGGGACAACGCAAAGAGATGGGTTTCTTTCTTTCTCCTTTCCTTTCCTTTCTTTTCTTTTTTTTATTATGTTCACTTAGCCACTGTATAGTTGCACTACTAGGTATTTACCCCAAAGAGACAGTTTTCCAAGCAGTCGTCTGACTGAGTGTTGGAATTGGTCATCCAAGATAGCGGTCAGGACTAAGAGGGATTCCAGACTCTTCTTCGGCATACTTTGGACTGGCTTCTCAGAGGAATTTGGATTAAGGATAATAAATGTTTGTTTCAAATTGCAATTATTTCTTTAGCCAAATGGGGTTGAAGGGGTATAAGGGCATCCACAGGCAAATGGGAATTGTGAAATAAGCAACTTCATTTCTTCAATAAATATCTATTACGGCAACTATGAGCCAGACGCTCTGCTAATTGTTAGGAGGATACAAGGAAACATAAGACTTAGTCCCTGTCCTTAAGATGCTTAAAGGTAATTAGGAAGATTAAAATAATCAGTCATGATAATAGCTCCCCTTTATAGAGCACTTACTCCCTTCCACAAACCATGCTAACCACTTACTATAGATTATTTCACTTAAGGATCCTCGAAATCCTAGGAAGTAAATAAGTGGGCGACTGTCAAAGCAGAGATTAAATAGGATGGAGAGAGATACCAAGAATCCCAGCCTCTCCTTTGTCTAAGGGTGGAGAAGGCGGCCATAGGAATAGACCTTTTTATTCAGAATACAGCCACATAAGTAGTCACTTAGTTTTATAAATTATAGTATTAATTAATCATTAATTACAGTATTACGATGCTTTTATTTTTTTACTTGACTAATATTGCCACTTCTTTAGGTCCTTGGTATACAAAGCTGGTCCTGGGAGGAGATGTTTTTCTAAGGAGGAAGGGACAAATACTAGCCCCATTTCCCATATATCTATATCTATACCTATCAGAGTAGATCAGATGGGTCCCAAGAAAGACGCTCTGGTGCATAAACTGAACCAGAGGTGGGTGTTTATATGTTTGGTCAGAGTTAGAGACCAAAACTTATGCCTGGTAGCTAATGAAAATGCCAGGGTTATGATACCCTTGCTTTGGTCCCCAAAGTCTCAGTTCCCTAGAGCAAGGGGAAAAAGGTGAATGGGGAGCTTACTAATATGCATTAACTGAATGAAGAGTCTCTGGGATCACCAGGAGCAAAGCAATCTGTAATTTTGTTAAATTCATTGCTTCCCTAAGTTACTTAGTGAGGTATGAAGAAGAAAATATCACATATAGTATTTGGCCTAAGCATCTGGTGAGTTAATGTTCCATAGAACATTGGTTAAGAAAGGGGGAATGAAGCATGAGAGACTATGGACTCTGAGAAACAAACTGAGGGCTTCAGAAGGGAGGGGAATGGGGGAATGGGATAGGCTGGTGATGGGTAGTAAGGAGGGCATGTATTGCATGGTGCACTGGGTGTTATACGCAACTAATGAATCATCGAGCTTTGCATCAGAAACCAGGGATGTACTGTGTAGTGACTAACATAATAAAAAAAAATTAAAAAAAAAAAAGAAAGAAATGCTATAGAGATGTGTTCTAATCAGGGCCGTCTTCCTTCCTTTCCCCAATCTTGCAATACATGTGTATTAGTTTGCATGTGAAACAAATACAGGAGAGCAAGCTAATATCTACATCTCAGAATCAAGATACAAAATGACTTCGACTGGGACAGGTAGAACCGTAAATCCCCATTCATATGCCGAAATTTGGATGAGAGTAAATTATGAAAAAAGCTGGGGCGCTTGGGTGGCTCAGCCGTTAAGCGTCTGCCTTCAGTTCAGGTCATGATCCCAGGGTCCTGGGATCGAGCCCCACATGGGGCTCCCTGGCATCGGGCTCCCTGCTCAGCGGGAAGCCTGCTTCTCCCTCTCACGCTCCCCTTGCTTGTGTTCCCTCTCTCGCTGTCTCTCTCGCTGTCAAATAAATAAATAAAATCTTTAAAAAAATTTATGAAAAAAGCAAATATACAAATAGTGGGTCTCAGAGTTCTGTTTCAATGGCAGTTCATGTAAAGAAACCAAGGATTTTCAATGTGAGAAAGTTCAATATGAAACAACTGTGTCATGACCGACCCCCCATTTCATGTCAATTTTGGTGGTTCTAGGAGTTCCACTTACAGCTCTGCTGTTGTGTCCTACATGGTTCTACTGTTGGCGGAGATTTAAGGGGGAAGTTGTAAAACCGTAGCAATTCCATGTACTGTGCAGTGTCATTTATTGTCAACTGGAGTATGAGAGAGCTCACTTTCCAGCATCTCTTCACTGTATGGTTCTGAGTTAGAGTTGGCCAAAGAAGGTGTTTCTAGGAGATCTGGATGGTACAAGTCAAGGAGCAGCCATTGCTCTCCGAGGTTGTGGTGTTAGATGCGGTGGGAGACTGAGAGATGACTGGTTGTTCTTGTTTTCCGCTCTGCATTTAGCTCCTCTTCCTGACTGCCGACCCTGCTGAGCAATGGTGGCCCCAGCCCATCACCAGAGGCTGGAATGTTGATCTACCGTCCACTCCCTAGGTGTTTCCACGGCTTCCTCTTTGTGACACTCCTCCTGGCAATCAGGTGATCTGGGCCTTCTTAGATCGGTATGATGACTCCTCTAATTTCCCAACAGCTCCTTTTGACCTCCATGTCCTGGCTCCTCCCACAATCATGTAATTCTTATATTAATTTCTGTATCCCACAGTTCATATCTGCTTCCCCAGTCGAACCCTGAGTCAGCTATATAACAATCATAACTGACACTATGTAGTGTGCAGCTATTACTACTGTTATGTATCTTATTCTTTACCAGGTACCATTCAAGAGCTTTGCATACAATCATTCATTTATTCCTCCTAGCAGTCTATGAGGTAAATACTATTATTACTTCCATTTTACAAGTGAAGAAATGGAAACATGGAGAAGTTGTGAAGTTTGCTAAAGTTTCTTTAGTTAGTGAAGGGCAGCCCCAAGATTCAAACATGAATCTGACTCAGGAGTCCATTCTCTTAACCACTCCAGAGATGAGGCCAATCAGAGCTATGGGAGGCCCAGGAATCATGTCCAAAAAGGAATCATTAAAAAATAAAGGAGATCTAATCTAAAAAAATAATTCACAGTAAATATTGTCAAATATCTCAGGGAGAGTGATAAGAAGAGAGTAAGCTTGTTTATTCCCATCTTGCTGGGAAGAACTGTAACTATTTGGTAGAAGTTGGGGAGATAGGTTTTATTACTTTTAAAACTCTCTGATTATTAGTGTTCAAAAGTGAAACATCCTGCCGTGCTGATATATTTTAACCATACATGGAATGATCATCAGTCAAAACGATGGCCAGGGAAGTTTAGATTCATTATGAACTAAGCACTCTTTCATTCACTGAAGAAGTATTTCCAGAGTACCGTGCATTATGCTTACACTGGGCAAAACAAAACAGACATGGTTCTGTATAATATTTCTATTCCAGTAACTACAGATACGAAACAACAAAAAGCATGTTTATTACATATACATACACTAAACATATAATACAACCCGTGATGAGCGCGTAAAAGAGAATATGACCTAATCAGTAGCTTCAGGAAGACTTCCATTAGGAAACTACAATTGTTCTAAATCTGCTGACTAAATAAGAGTTTTCTGGGTAAATTGGTGGGATACAACAGTACCACACAAAGAGAAAGTCTATTCATAGGCCCAAAGGCAGGAAAGAGAGTGCCAGTTCTTTCTTTCTCTCTCTCTCTTTCCCTCTCTCTTTCTTTCTCTTTCCTTCTCTTTCTTTTCTTTTCTTTCTTTCTCTCTCTCTCTCTCTTCCTCTCCTTCTTTCTTTTTCTTCCAAAAGGGAGTGCAAGCTGGGGAGGGACAGAGGGAGAGAGAATCTTAAGCAGACGCCACACCCAGCATGGAGGCCAACATGAGGCTCAATCTCACAACCCCGAGATCATGACCTGAACCAAAATCAAGAGTCAGATATTTAACCAAGGGAGTTAACCCTTGGTTAAATAACCAGGTGCCCCAAGATTGGCATTTCAAAAGAAGGTCAAATGGCTGACGGGCAGATTGTTACAAAGAAAAGGAATTATGACGACATTCCGCAGGTAGATGGGACAGATGATGTAGAACTTACTGGGGTGGATTTTTGTCTTTAACCAAAGGGGCCATGGGAGGATTTTAATGAGGGGGCTGACATAAGAATCATTATAGATTACAAGTATCATTTTGGATGCTGCGGGAAGACTGGTTAAAGTGGAGCCAGGGAAGAGTTGGGTGGCTCTCACAGTACTTCAGGTAAAAGACAAGAGTCATGTGGAACTCAGTAGAGATGGAGAGGAGTAAAGAGATCCAAGATAGTTTTTAAAAGCAAAATGCATAGGGCTAAAAGTGCATTCTTGGGTATGGGAAGTAACGGAGAGAGAAATGACCAAGATAATGCCCAAAGGTCTGATTTGTACAACTGGTAACCCAGCTTGAAATGTGCTGAGATAAGCATGTCAGAAGAGGGTTGAATCTAGAGAACAGATGGGATAGGAGACTACGAGATCAGTTTTAGAAACATTTTATTGAATTGTTGGAAACGTCCAATAGAGGTAATTGGTCAGGCAATTGGCTAATTGGGTTGGTGCTGGTGAAGGTATGGCCTTGAGATATAATCTCAGAAAATATTTGCATGCAGACGGAGACAGAAACTATGAGGGGAGGTGACAGGGCTTGGGAAAGGGTGGAATATAGCAGAAGAGGGGCCAAGGATGCATCTGGATGAACTCTAATGTTAAAAAGCCTGACCCTAGAGGATGAGCTGGCAAAGGTGCCTGAGAAGAAGGAGTGTCAGAATAGTAGGAGGAAAATCAGGACAGGGTGGTGACTTGGAAGCAAAGACTGGAGGAGCATTTTCAAACGGTGAAGAAAAAACACTATATGATATCCAAGATGGCTTCTAGCTTCAAATTTTTATTATTTTATATTTTGGAAAATAGGTATAGAATTTTCCATTGTATGATTCTATTTTGAATATCTTTCAGCATGATCAATGTAGATTGTCAAGAAAGCCTGACGTTGGTATAGTGCTTCCACACATATTATTATCTTGCCCCTCACACAGTTGAGGACGAATGAGGAATATATCCTTCAGGTGTTTTCGAATAAGGAAACTGAATTTCAGAAAAATCAAGTGTTTTGCCTAAGGTTGTAACTAGAAGAGATACTCTGACTTCTTGGCCATTTAATTTTCTTTCTCTTCGATATTTCTTCACATAGAGTGTTATATTAAATTTCAGCCAGTCTCCCTTTACATTATAAGAAATTCTAAGTGGTTAACATGCCTATATTTGACTGTATCGATTTTTAAAGCTCACATCTTACCAATCTTAAAGCTGTATTGAAGTGTGGCTGAAAATAAATTTAAAAAATTTAATCTCAACAAATTTACCTGGATTAAAATATTTTTCTTATTTTTCTTAAAGAATTTTTCTTAAATATATTTTTCTTAAAGAATAGTCTCTTTCTATACATATTACAGGTCAGTTCAGTACTTCCGTTCTTACTTGATAGCCATGGAAACATGTACAAGTTTATAAGCCGCTAGACCAATCTACAGTTGTTACGTGGTGAGATCCCCATTGATGATGCCCACCATCAACGTAACCAAGTGGAATTTTGACTTACAGCACTAATTGAGTAACTAATTTTGAAGTCAATGTCAGCCTTATAGGTCAATAAAAAAGTAGAACACCTTTTCTTATAGAAACAATGCAAAGATTGGTAATGAAAATGAATGCAACACACATACAAGTCAACAGTGGTTTAAGAAATAATTCTCTCGACATTAGTCATAATCTGTAAGGGGCATTTCAAGAAACTCTGCTCAGAAAGGTACTGAAGAGAATAATTTAGTCAAAAGAATAAGTTACTATTTAAATCAAATGTGCATATTGTCTCGGAAGCCAACTTAGTTCATTAAAACAAAACAAGACAAACGAATAAGCTGCAATCTTTTCATTTCAGAAATTGATGATTAAATAGAGCTGTCAAATTTTACTCAGGTCCACTATTACATAGCAACTACTTGATATGTCAAAATATTTTAAAATCTCGTATCTTATTTGTTGAAATTTATTTTTCTTTATTTTTGCTGGGTCTGTAAAGTCACCTGATGACTCTTCTCTTCCTCCAGCCCGATAACCCAGAATGTCCTCCCACTCTTCCCTTTACCTCCCATTCCAACACGCCCAGCTGCCTTGGAACACTCCACCCTCCCACCACACGACTTCCAGAATTCAGCATTACCTTATTATGCTGCCTGCTTCCTTGCTCACCTCTTTGGAGTCAGCTCCCCTCCCCCAGACTGTCAATATTTGATGTTATTTGTTTATTTTCTCAGGAGTGCTTTTCCTCTGATCACCAAACGACACACTTTGCACAACCAAAATAAATCAGAAAGTGATAATGCCCTATAGCGTGGCTCATATCAATGGCCTCTATTCTGTAAGTATAAAAAGTATGTATTTTCTTTTATAAGCTTACAGAAGTATTTATATTTTATATGGCTTTTGGCTACATTTACTCTTCTGCAAATTTCTTTAATTGCATCATATTGATTAGTTTTTTACATTCTCTATTTCAGATAGAATTTATATAAAACTTTGTTAACAGCTGCAGTAAACTCTGTTTTAATGAATGAACTCAATATAACTCCCATGTTATGTTTATGATATCTGAGAGGGTATGTAAGCACATATAATGACATGATAATGACCTAAAATGTCTGAAAGCCACAGAGACCAAGGTCAAAGTAAAAAAGGGGTGTGCAAACTTTTCCTTAAAGAACCAGATTGTATTTTAGGCTCTGCGGACCATATGATCCTAGTTACAACTACTTAAGTCTGCTGTTGGGGTGCTAACATAGCCATTGACTATACATAAACAATGGATGTGGCTGTGTTCCAATAAATCTTTATTTACAAAATCAAGCAGTGGACCAGATTGCCCCATAAGCCAAGAGTTTGCCATCCCTAATGCAAATTATTCCTTTTCCTATCGTATCAGTCTATTCAGAGTTCACTTTTTTTTTTTTTAAGATTTTATTTATTTATTTGACAGAGAGAGAGACAGCCAGCGAGAGAGGGAACACAAGCAGGGGGAGCGGGAGAGGAAGAAGCAGGCTCATAGCAGAGGAGCCTGATGTGGGGCTCGATCCCATAACGCCGGGATCACGCCCTGAGCTGAAGGCAGATGCTTAAGGACTGAGCCACCCAGGCGCCCCCAGAGTTCACTTCTGTTGGACTCTTTCCATTCTCCCTCCTCTTCCTTCTCCCTCACATTTCTTGTAGACTTGTGCGCTACTCTGCTCTGTTACTAGGGCCCCCAGTTCCATTCCAGAATGGTAGATTCAGAACTAAAGGTTCTGTCCATAGCTATAAAGTTCTTCAGATTTTCTTAGAGTAAACAAACAATTTCTGTTGCTAATATTGCTTTTCTAAATATAACTTCCTTAAAATATTTACTATCTGGCCCTTTACAGAAAAAAACTCGCCAACCTTTGTTTTATAAGTACCTTTGGATGCAGAACTGCCCTATTACCACAGAGGAATTCCCTTGTGCTACTTTCTTATGGAGGCCTGCACCCCGCCTCACCCCTGTCCCTGTTCCCTGACAACCGTGTATCTATTCTCCATCTCTATCGTTTACACTCCTTCGCACCCACATGCCTTACTGTGAGTGCCTGGCACACAAGTATTTACTAAATATGTGCTGAATGAATGAATGGAAACAACGTTAAATGGTCCTTTTTAAAGTTGAGGACATAAAAAATAGAATATCTTATATTAAACTTCTGATTGTTTGAAAATCATGATGAAGGTTGCAAAATAACTCAAACTACCTAACTAAAATAGTGTTTTCTGAGGATGTAAATGCAGTCCACAGAAGAGTGATCAAGACGGGGTTAGGACGTCACAATGACCTCCTCGCAGGGCTTGCTAATTGTGTTTCACAGGAAGTGTGATCCTGGCACTTCACAATGGGTCATTTTTCAGCTCATGCGCTAATCAGGAAGTGGCTGTGACCAAACGAGCTTGGAAGGCCCTACCCTTTCCTGTACCCTGGCAGAGACGACTAGAGCAGGCCTCTGAAGACGGATTAGACCGACTCCGAACGCTGCTGTAACTGCTCACTGCCACTTCCAGGGTCAAGCCTTTAAGAGGTCCTCTGGAACAGAGAGTTCTTAGAGGAAACCTCGGGTAAGTTAAGAAGTGAGGGCATCCCTGTGTGTGTCCTGTGCCATTCGAACAGCCAAAGCTACACAGAGAACCGTTACCTGAACTTAGACATTACAAAGGGAAACTGGACGAGGCCAGGGGACCTCAAATTGGGGCACCCGAGGGCTGTGCAGGTACAGATTTAGAAGTTCAATTTTAGACCTTCAAGTTCCTAAAATGTCAGTAGCTGAAATTGTATCTGAGTTCACAAAAAACTCTTCTTCCGTTTGACACACACAAATAGCCATTTCTTCTCATCTATCCATAAAAATTCCTTGGGGTGGAAACCTCGAGAGTACCCAGTAAAGGAGGCGGCTCTGTTGACTACCAATCAAGGCATCTTGCCTGGCAGGACTTCCTGTCTTACACGTATTGCTCTTACGGGTGAAGCTTGCTCTTAGAAGACTGAGGAGCTCTGAGGGAAGGTCCCAGAAGAGCAAAGCAAAGTGGTGGAAGGTACTGAACTCTGAAAACAGCTTAAAAAATATTAAAATCAAATTTGTTTCAACTCTTCTCCACACTGATCCTTACAACATCTAATGAGCTGAAAACAAAGAGCAGTTTCCAATAGCTGAGGCAACATAGATTGGTGTTACTGTTGTCTTCGAGACAACAAATGTTTCCTACTACTATCCACATTTGTGAGATACAGTGGGTAAAACTTGAAAGTTTTGTGTAATTTCTTTAAAATGTCGATGTGTTATTTTCGTAGTAATTATTATTTTATCAAAAGTATGTTTTTAAATGTTTACTTCGAATATCGTAAAACTTTATTTTATTTTACTCTACTCCCCAAAATACTTACTATTTCCATTTCCTATTAACAAAAAGTATATGCTATCCAATCATCAATTTTTAGCAATATATGCTTTTTTATTAAGTATATAAGTTTTATTGTGGTGCCTAACAAATAAACGGTATTATTTCTAATTTTAAAACTTGGATTCTCATTTAATCATTCTTAAGAGCCAAGCAGGAAAATATACTTACTCAATTCTATGCCTTTTTATCATACTTCTTGCTTCATAAATAACACTTCAGCAATATTTTATATTCTCACTAAGCAGAAAATGAGTAATAGGATATTGATTTATTATCTTAAAAACTTATTATAGATGTATTAATTACATTAGGTCTATAACGATTTAATCTTGAATAATTTTGGTAATGTATTTTGCAATATGTGGTCTCTTATTCTGTATGTGTTAAAAAAAAGCATTCCCTGAAGAACCTAATATTATGCTTACTGCAACTAAAAAACAGGATCACCCTTTTTCTGATGGAAAATAGGTCTTATATGGCTGATGGGTAGAAAATAAAAGTCAGCTTTCTTAAATAAGTTACATAGCAGAGAATTCCCATAACCTGAATAAGCAAAATCTATAGCTCCAGGGTTTTGGTGGAGGTATAGTTAAAGCTCCTGATTAAATAAAAGTATTTTATCAAAAAAATAATGTAATTGCAGAAGTGTGTAAAACTACCATGTTTTTATTTTTCTGAATTCTTTCCATCGTTAAACAAAATGGCTTTAATTTGAAGAGTAATAAGTCCAATTAATAACAATTTTCAGTGTTTGGCTGAAGACTCTATTCCTGAAATATAGACAGTGAATGGCCAACTCAAATATCTAACTTGTAAATTTTATTTTTTGCAATTCAGATTTCCAGTTTTTTACATTCCACAAAAGTAAAGGAGTCAATTAAATTGTTAGCTGATACATCATTAAAAAAATACTTTTGATGATAGAACATTGTGTGAGTTTTGGTTTATAACCAGGAAGGAGTTCAAAGAATAAAGTGATGTTGCTTTTTAAAAGAAAAAATAATGTCCGTCCCATATAGTTATGTGAGTATGGTAAAAAAAAAAAAAAAAAAAAAAAAAAAAAAAGAAGGATACAGAATCAATGGCAACCCTTATTTCATTTGGGCAATAAGCCATTGTTTATCCATAGATACATGAACTAATTGAGAAAAAACAACTCATTGGAGAGCATTTGCTTTAAAACTTGACTCCGTATATATTTACTTACTAAAATTTATAAAATAAAAATGCTGTTTAGATCAAATATTTTAAAACAATAATTGTAATGATAACTCATTCCAGAAAGATTTTGATCACGCGAAGACTCAATTAAGGTCACAGGAAATTAAATCAGTTTAAAATTTTTAGATATATTTTATGTATGTATTTATAAGTATAAGCACACATATGTGTATATTTGTATACTGTATATATAATCTATTTATCTTCTTTCAACTCTAATTCTTCAGTTCTGGGAAATATTTTTGAATTATTCCTTTATTTTCTCCCTTCTCTATGATGAGTTTTCTCATTTTCTTACTTTTTCTAATGTTTGAGCTCTGTTCTTTTGCTCCACTACAAGGGAATTTTCCTTAATTTTATCTTTAAACGTTTCCATTTAATTTCTGCTATCATATTTAAAACTTCCAATAATCTTTGTTTTGTCCTTTTTTCTTTTTTTCATAATATTTTTTGTTTAATGAACCCAAATCCCTTACCTCCCTGAGCTTAATGATAGTTTGTTTGTTTTTTAAAGATTTTATTTATTTATTTATTTAGAGACAGAGTGCATGCAGGCATGTGAGAGCAGAGGAGAGGGGCAGAAGGAGAGCGAGAGAGAATCCCAGGCAGGCTCCATGCTGAGCGTGAAGTGGGTGGTGGCTGGATCTCAGGACCCTCAGATCATGACCTGAGCTGAAATCAAGAGTCAGATGTTTAACTGACTGAGCCACCCAGGCGCCCCATGGTAGTTTAGTTCTAAACATTTTCTTCTTCCTGTAGTTTCTGTTTTTTTAAGGGTTTTTGTTCTATTTCTGTCTGCTCATTTTGGTCGTATCATTCATGGTAGACTCACGTTCTCTACTACGGTAGCCAGTACGTGTATGGATTATTGAGTAATGGCAAGGTGGCCAGTCCAAGCTGCGATGTGCTGTACATGTAAAAAATAGTCTGCACTTTGAGAACTTAGAACGCAAGAAAGGATGAAAATACCTCATTAATATTTTTTTATTTCTTACATGCTGAGATAATATTAGAAAAATATTGAAACACATAAAATAGATTCAAATTAATTTTTACTTATTTTATTGTGGCTACCAGAAAATTGTAAGGTGCGTATGTGGCTTGTATTATATATCTGATGGGAAGTCCTACGTTAGACCCTTTCTCAGATGTCTGGCAAATTTGTGTTTTGTCCTGTGTGTGGAGCATGCAGATGTATTTATAACAGGTTTATTGAGATATAATTCACATGCCCTAACACACCTTCCAGTAACTTTTAGTATATTCAGAGTTGTGTAATCCTCATCACTCTCAAATAATAAAACATTTACATTCTCCCAGAAATAAACCCTTTTACCCATTAGCAGTCCATTCCCCATTCCCACCTCCCTCCAATCCCTGGAAACAACAAACCTACTTTCTTTTTTTATGAATGTACCTGTTCTGGACAGTTCCTATACATGGAATGACACAGTATGTGGCCTTTTGTGACTGGCTTCTCTCACTCTGCATGTTTTCAGGCTTCATTCATGTTGTATCGTGTATCGCTACGGCATGCTTGCTCATTGCGGAACAACGTTCCACTATGTGTATGTACCACATCTCGTGTATCCGTTCATTAGCTGGTAGATACGTGGGTGGTTCCCACTTCTTGGCTATTATGAATAATGTTGCTGTGAACATCCAGGTACCAGTATTTGTAAGGACATGTGCTGCCATTTCTCTTGGGCATAGAGCTGGGGACTGTTCATATTGACAGACTGAGGCTCTATCACGTTCACTGGACTCTGGGCATGGATGTGGGGCTAGTAGAGTGCGGACCTCCCTGTCTGGGTATCTCTAGAGAGATACCATGTCATTATCTCCAGGATTTTCCTTTGGGCCAGGCAGATTTTACAGAGAAATGCTCTAGCATTCTGAAGGACTGACTTGACCTGTCTGATAGCTTTCTTGAAACTAACTGAAAGAAGAGGGTTGGGTTTTTCAATATTCGGTGTGTCAATAATCATTTATTTCTCCTGTTTCTCTACTATACCTTCACCTTTGAATATGCTTGGCATCTCCCAGTTAGAAACTTTCTGGTTGATACTAGGAAGAGGATGGGAGAGGGCTACTACTTGACTGTATACAGTGGGAGAAGGGATCAGAGGCTGTCTTTTCTTAAACAAGCTTTTCTCTGGCTTTTTGTACCACCAACCACGCCTAGTTCCAGAGAAGTACTTGGGGCAATCAGTTCCAGAGACTTCAGTAGATCCCATGGAAGAAATCCATTTTCTTTTCAGCTTCCCCACTGCCAGCTTAGGATTTAGCATTTTTAGCGGTACTCATCTGCTTTCCAGGTTCCAAAGTTCTGTGAGTGATGTCTCCTCCCCCATTCTCTTTTGTTCTCGTGGGTGTATGCCTTACAAATCTCTTCTGTGCAATTTTAGAAGGTTTTAGGACAGAGTGAAACTAAGGGCACGTAATCAATCAGCCATCTTTATCCCAAAGTCTCTGTTCTATGCATTTCTCATGTATTGTTTCAAATGCTTTCTCTAACCTTTTCTCAAATTGGCAAACCAAATTATCCTTCTAGACTCTTATACCCTATTGGGGTATCTGTAATATGGAAGGCATAATTATTTGCAATTACTTAACTGATTCCCTAGTCAATTGGAAGCTCCTTGAAAGTAGGGATTGACTTACTTCTCCTTCTCTCTCCTTCTGCTTAGCACAGTGCCTAGCTCAGTATGAGCCCTCAGTAAATGCTTGTTGAATTTAATTGACGCACGAAGGTTGAACAATGGTGGCTTCAGAAAGGAGAGAAAGACCCAAGTGCCCAAATCATTCATTTTCCAAGCAAGGCTTTTGTCCATCCACACTCTGCTTTTGTTCATAAGGAGGTTTGTCTATTTAGGGATTTTCAATTTTGGAACTTTATGGAGGCAAACCAGAGAAAAATTATATCTACTCTGTCCACCAACAATGGATAGCGACAGTGGTCACACGTATACTGTCCCTTTGGAAGTACAGATACATGGATTCAGGAAGAGCCTAGGGAATCCCTGGATTTAGGAATTTCCTGAGCCTAACCTGCTCATGAGCTTGTGGAGTTTCTGTAATACACACACACACACACACACACACACACACACACACCCCTTTCTATCTTCCTTGATGTCATGGTTATTCTAAAGGAATTACCTCTTTAATAACTGCCTTTTTCCTGCCCTTTGCTATCTGCTGCTATCACTCCCCTCAGGTCTTCAGGCCAGGTTTCCTGGAGATGAGCTTTTAACTGAGCAAGAGAATGGAGACAGTTCGGTCTAAGGAAGCTGGCTGCCTTGGTCCCCAGACCCTTCCCTGATGCTGCGCTTGCTGTCCTTCTCGTCCTGCTGCTACTCTCATTGTGTGCAGACTTTCTTGTCTTTGAGAATATATCCTCCCTCCACTTCGCTCTGCACTCGAGCCATATTTTCTCTTGGCTCTCCAAGATTTTGATGCACTGAGGCCTGGCCCTTCACTTTTACATTTGCTTTAATTTCCAGCCTAGGTGTTTCTTCTAATACCCTCGTTGGCCTGAGTACTGAGCTCCCTTCTTGTTTGGCCTCTTAGCACTGGCTGCCCCACTCCATAGCCAGCCTTACTTTTCCCTACTATCAAAACCATTTTTTTTAAATCCTGTGCATTTTCAATTTGCCCAGTCACAAGTTAGCAAAGGAGAGTGACCTAGTGTTAAATGCTGTGATATCTCCCTGGGGTGTTGGAAAATATTTGGACACTCTGCAATTAGAGTTTAAACATAGACAGGTGTGTTGGATGCTTTGGAGAAGGTGAATGGGTGGCCGATTACAGGCAGTACCAAACTCAGCAACAGGGCATAAGCTAAGGAGAGTACTGATTCAAGGTATGGAATGATGTTATATTTGACCCACCTTGACTCCAGCACCTTGGGGGTCCTAAGTGTCTAGAGTCAGAGAAGGATGCAAAATAAAACAACTAGAATTCAACATTAGGGTGCTCAACTGTTCTGAAAGAGCCCCCCGACACATACACACACTCTTACTTTCCAAACAGAGGCACAGGAAACAGTAAACAGCTTCCCCCCACAGCTGGAGACGTGAGTAGCAGAGGTGAAAAACAGACAAGGGATACCACGTTTTGGCTGCATGAAGAACCATGGCAGGTGACCTTTGGTGATGGAGATTGACAGCCAAGCAGGGCTCCAGGTGGCAACAAGAGCAAGAGCACACATTGCGAGGGCACAGGGACAAAGGTTAGGTCAGTGATTCTGCGTTAAGGAGCCCCAGGGGAGTCAAGGAAGCACTCCCAGCCAAATGATTAGAAAACAGTTCAGAGGGATTGCAAGAGTAGGGCTGGATCATAAGGACAGCATGGTACAGGCAGCAGGGAAATTATATGTGAACCACACCCCCTCTTTTGAGACTGTCTGCTAGATATAATACGGGGGGAGAGGGGTGCTCTGAGTGCTTGTCACTTGGAAGACAGGAGGTTATCATCTGGGAAGACCTAGGGATCCAAAATTACTGCGGTATTCATCTATGCTTCCTAAGCTGGTAAGACCTTGGGTAATGTGCACATTATCTGGGAAACAACATTGCAGAGTGCCAAATGCTTCATGAGAAATGTAATATTTATGACTCATTGTGGAGCTCTTAATCACTTGCCAACTGACTTTCCTATTTATAACAAATACAATTGTACATAGCCATTTCCTCTAAATGTAAAAAGAAAACACACACACATACCTGCACATACACACAAATGCTTGTTAAAAAGACTGGAAGGCAATAGGGTAGAAGAGTGTTAAAAATTTGAGAAGGACAATCACGATTTCCCCTCCACTGGCCCACATTGTAAAGAGTGCTATTTACAGGGCTGCTCTCACCTCCGCTGTCCTGGGAGTAGTATCCCTTTGGCAATTTAAGTTATTGGGGAAGATAATAGTCTTGCATTTATATTGCAACTTGTTTGCACAGACTGAAAATACTTGTTGAAGATTGTAGAGCTGACTTTATTTTCTATATGAACGCATTTTCTAAGATGCATTGTGGGGGCACAGCATCCCAGATTTTTGCTGAATGACTAAATGGAAAACAATCAGCCCGTTTGGCGAGTCTTCAGAGCCCATGGATAGTTGCTGTCAGTGAAACTTGGAACTGGGGGTGGAGGAGGATCGTTGTATACAAATCAGAGAGTTAGTTCAGACTCTTGGCGAGAAAGGGTTGAGACGTTACCGAAAGCAACAAGCAGAGGAAAAAGTTATAAGGATACCAGGTCAAAGAGGTCACCTCCCAGAAAAGGAAGACCAGATCCAGTGTGAGGGGCAGGACTGGGATTCTCAGGGCAGAGCTGGGGGACTGAGGCAGACAGAGATACTGGTGGTCTTGAACAAGACACCTCCACTTAGGAGATGTGTCACCTTGGGCTGGTTACTTCACTTCTCCGTATCTCAGTGTCCTGTATGTTTAAAATAGGGATGATAGTAATAACAATTTCACGGAGATTTTGTAAAGATTAAATAAATACCCAAAGCAATCTCCAGATTTAATGCAATCCCTATCAAAATACAAACAATATTTTTCACAGAACTAGAAAAAAAGTTTGTATGAAACCACAAAGGATCCCAAATAGCCAAAGCAATCTTGAAAAAGAAAAACAAGGGGTGCTTGGGTGGCTCTGTCAGTTAAGCATCTGACTTGATTTCTGCCAAGGTCTTGAACTTGGGGTTGTGAATTCAAGCCCCACATTGAGTGTGAGCCTTGTTCAGTGTGGAGCCACTTGAAAGAAAAGCGAAGAAAAGCAAAGGGAAGGGAAGGGAAGGAAAGGAAAACTGGAGGTATCACAAATGCAGATTTCAAGATATACTACGAAGCTATAGTAGACAAAATAGTATGATACGGGTACAAAAATGGACACATAAGCCAGTGGAACAGAATAGAAAACCCAGAAATAAACCCATAATTATATAATCAATCTTCAACAAAGGGGGCAAGAATATACAATGGGAAAAAGACAGTCTCTTCAACAAATCATGTTGGGAAAACTGGACAGCCACATGCAAAAGAATGAAACTGGACCATTTTCTCACACCATATACAAAAATAAACTCAAAATGGATCAAGCACTTAAATGTGAGACCTGAAACCGTAAACATTCTAGAAGAGAGCACAGGCAGTAATTTCTCTGACACTTGCTATAATAACATCTTTCTACATATGCCTCCCAAGGCAAGGGAAACAAAAGCAAAAATAATCTATTAGAACTACATCAAAATAAAAAGCTTCCACACAGCTAAGGAAACAACCAACAAAACTAAAAGGCGAGTTCTCAACATTTGCTGCAACATGGACGGCACTGGAGGAGATAATGCTAAGTGAAATAAGTCAAGCAGAGAAAGACAATTATCATATGATTTCTCTCATCTATGGAACATAAGAACTAGGATGATCAGTAGGGGAAGAAAGGGATAAAGAAAGGGGGGGTAATCAGAAGGGGGAATGAAACATGAGAGACTATGGACTATGAGAAACAAACTGAGGGCCTAAGAGGGGAGGGGGTGGGGGAATGGGATAGACCGGTGATGGGTAGTAAGGAGGGCACATATTGCATGGTGCACTGGGTGTTATACGCAACTAATGAATCATCGAGCCTTACATCGGAAACCGGGGATGTACTGTATGGTGACTAACATAATAAAAAATCATTAAAAAAAAAAAAAAGGCGACCTACAGAATGGGAGAAGATATTTGCAAATGACATATCCGAGAAAGGGTTAGTATCCGAAATATATAAAGAACTTATAAAACTCGACATCCAAAAAACAAATATTCCAGTTTGAAAATGGGCAGAAGACATGAACAGACATTTCTTCAAAGAAGATATCCAGATGGGATAGGCTGGTGATGGGTAGTAAGGAGGGCACATATCGCATGGTGCACTGGGTGTTATATGCAACTAATGCATCGTCGAACTTTACATCAGAAACCAGGGATGTACTGTATGGTGACTAACATAATAAAAAAACATTAAAAAAAAGAAGAAGACAGCCAGATGGCCAACAGACACATGAAAAGATGTTCAGCATCACTGATCATCAGGGAAATGCAAATCAAAACCACAATGAGCTGGCACCTCACACTTGTCAGAATAGCTGAAATAAAAAACACAAGAAAAAACAAGTGTTGGCAAAGATGTGGAGAAAAACGAACCCTTTTGCATTGTTGGTAGGAATGCAAACTGGTGTAGCCACTGTGGAAGGCTGTATGAAAGTTCCTCAACAAATTAAGAATACAACTACCCTATGACCCAGCAATCACACTACTGGGTATTTACCCAAAGAATACAAAAATACTAATTCAAAGGGATCCGTGCACCCCTATGTTTATAGCAGCAGTATTTACAATAGCCAAACTATGGAAGCAGCCCAAGTGTCCATGGCTAAATTAATGAATAAAGAATAAAGAAGATGCGGGAGATCGATCGATCGATCTATATCTCGAATATCATTCACCAGTAAAAAAGAATGAAGTGTTGCCATTTGCAACAGCACGGATGGAGCTAGAGAGTATTATGCTAGTGAAATAAGCCAGTCAAAGAAAAACAAATACCACGTGATTTCACTCATGTGTGAAATTTAAGAAACAAAACAAACAAAGAAAAAAGACAGAGACAGACTCTTAACTATAAAGAACAAATTGATGGTTACCAGAGGGGAAGGGGTGGGGGGATGGGTGAAATAAGAGAAGGGCATTAAGAGTGTACTTATCTTGGTGAGCACTGAGGAATATACGGAACTGCCGATTCATTATATTGCATACCTGAAACGAGTGTAACGCTGTATGTTAACTACACTTGAATTAAAATTTAAAAAGATTAAATAAAGATTAAGTGTATTAAATAAATAATAACTTATAAAGTTATTAAAGTACTTTGAAATTAGTTCTCAAAGAATGTGGAGGCATAATTGAGAGAGTTAAGCCCTGGGTTTCAATAAATAAACCATAATTCAGCTTTCCCAGACTCATGCTTTAGCTGGGTCTGTATCCCCCGTGCCTAGCGGAGTGTCTGGCTCTCTAGTGTTCACGCCTGTAGGCAGGACTATTCGGTGAAATGCCTTGATTCCATATCAGAGGCTGCAACCGGGTACAGACCTTTGTCTGACACAGCCTGCTGCACAGGTATTTCAAGGTGCTGGATCTCAAACAGCAGGACGACGGCCTGGAGTCAGCCCTTAGGGCTGAGTCGATGCCACCGTAGCTGATAGCTGGTATCCTAGTGGGTGGGACTTTCTCTAGGCCACCAGCTGCCTTCCTGTCACGGTGGCTCACCGCCAGTTTTGGAACGGTCTGTGCTGAGTCTATTTTCTTGATCATTATATCAACTCTAATAATACACTAGTATATTATTGTTAGTGACCTGACATTGTTTTTCATTGCAATTCTGTGCTTTAAATACACGAATAGTCTCTACCCCTATAGTGATAAAGGAAACTGTCAAAATATTCAATATGCCCTGCAGTAATCTCATCTGGGCATAACAAATTGATCTTTCGATATCAATCATAATCTCCTGAGGGCCCCTCAGGGGGCCAGCCCTGAGCGCGAGGCATGCAAAGGTAAGATTTTAGGCTTTATGCCTCTAGCTGATGGCATCACACCTAGCACGTAATGAGGCGCTGAAAAAAATGCTTCTGGAAAAGAGGTGAAGAGCTTTGAAGAAATTCATGTGTCGCCCAGTAAATGCAATCCTGAAATATATTTAGTCATTGAACAAATATCTATTGAGTTCCTCCTTTATGCCAGGGAGTCTTCTAGGATCCGGGAATGCGGTGAGGAAGAAAACAAAGCACCTACCTTCTGCGGAGCTTACATTTCACAGAGATAAAAATGGAAGAACATTTTAAATAAAGATAAGTACTGTGATTAAAATACAAGCCAATGGGAAACGGAGATTAGTCACCACTAACGATACTTCAAGGCGGTGATTTTTAAGCTGAGACTTGAATGACCAGAATGTTTCAGGAATGCACTGATCTAAAGTGGGAATGAACTTGGTGTGTTAGAGGAATAGAAAGAAGGCTGCAGGCTAATGAGTGACAGGCAATTGCAGGAGAGGAGGGCAGGGGTCTAAGGAAATGTGGCTCTGTAAGTGGACTGGATTTTATTTTATACATATAGAAAGCTTCTGGGGAGATGGGTTTGTGTAGTAAAATGCTACGGGCTGCTGCGACCCATCTAGAAGCTCAGGAGAGGGTACCACAGTGGGGTGGTTGTAGAATCCGGAGGACTAGTTAGCATAGAAGGTTACTGCAGACAAAGTCACAGCTTGGACTCAGAGAGTGGCTATGGGCATAGGGAGAAGTAGACGGATGCCAGAGATGTTTGGGAATTGGTGCCAATAAGACTTCATGATGGGTTGGATGTCGGAGGTGAAAGGGAGGAATAAGACATCGCCTGGGTTTTTAGCTGAAGCAAGTAGAGGCTTTGTGGTGACATTTACCGAGATGGAGAAAACTGGGGGAGGAACAGGATTGGAAAGGGTAGAAATCAATAATTCTGTTTTGGGCCTATTAAGTTCAAGATGCAATACTGTTTTCATAGTTTTCAATTTTGATCTCAGTGAGCCAGGTGGCAATTCACCGGAGAAAGCTTATCTGTTAAATTTTCAGTGGAAAAAGTGATCACTGGAGAGACTGAAAGGGATGCCTTAGATCTCAAAGAGCACAGGTGGGAGACTGCAAGGACACTCTCCGTTCTAATGAGCCCTGAGGCTCGCACGGAATTACAAAGCAACTCCCTGTATTCTCTCTAGCTCCCTGTGGCTTTCTCAGAACCATTCCATTCAGGAAACGAAAAATAAGAAATGTGCTTACACCATATTGCACATTTTTCCTGGAAAAATCAATCAATGCTGTGTTTATTTCCCTGGCTCGCTGTATATGGAAATGAGAATTCTCAAGTAATAACAAAAAAAGCCTAAACTGCATCAGCACATAGGGCACCCTGACACTTAACACATCTCTCTAGAAGTTAGTGCAGTAATAGCTCCCACAGACTTAGCAAGATGGGAAATGTTCTTATTTTAGAAAATTCTTTCCAAGTGGATGTTACTTTTTCTCTGTCTCCTATGGATTGATTTATTTATTATCTATATATATTTTTTTGCCCCTTGAAGGGCATATTCAGCCACGAGTTCTCAAGCTTCCAAATACTGAAGTATGAAATTTAGGACACAAAGGTGTTTATTGGGCAGAAAGATGACATGCCCAGTGGAGAGACAGGTTTTTTTTTTTTTTTAATTTATTGAACGGTAAATAATTCACAGTCATCTTTTTAAATCTTGCAAATTTTCATGTTATACTTTACATTTATTTCAGAAGTATTGTATTTCTCATGGCAGATAGCAATTTAACAAAGAGTTATCTACATGTGTTTACTTTGTCCCATTTTGTTTTGTAAAGTTAAGTAATGAATTTATGAAAGAGAATAAAGAACAAGGGAGGAATATGACTTTGTAAGCCAATCCCAGCTCCCTTCCAATTCATTCCAAGAATGGAGAAAGGGAGGGGGGGATGGTTCTCTGAAGTCTTTTAAGTGGGTAAAACTGGGAGAAATCTACAATCCAAGCAGGAAGAGAGCCTTCCTCTCTTGATGGACGTGCCTGAATTGTGGATCACTTTACTTCCTACACACAGAGCCCAGTCACTAGCCTTTATGTCAATGGTCCTTTGGTTTGAAGCTTGTTCTCTAGCAGATTTTGAAGGAGGGCATCATGGAATAGTCTTCCTGGAGTTCCTGCATGCGTTAGTAGCCAGTCTGTGTCTTTACACATGAAGGTCAGTTTGACTAGAAATAAAAAACTATGACTTAAATGTTCTTTCCTCAAGTATCTTAAATACATTACTCTTTAAGCTGGTAATATAAAGAGTTGTGCTTGAAAAGTCTCATGAGAATATGTATTATTTCCTTTCCATTATAAATGGTACTTTGGCTTTGCTGGGTGCCCAAAGGATTTATGTATTTTTCCTTTGAAGTCTAGTAGTTTTATGAGAATATGTACTGGTGTTTGCCACTTTGGGATGGCTTTACTCTGGCACTCAGAGTGCCCATTTAATATGCAGTTTCACTTCCAGAAAGTTTACTTGAACTGCAATGTTAAGCACTTGTTCCATTCTATTGCCTTAGATATCGTCTTTAGAGGTTGCTGTTATAATTAAGTTGGATCTTCTTTGTCTAGCTCCTTTATTGCTTTCTTATAAATCTGTATTTTTAATCCCTTCATTTCTTTTCGAAAAAAAAAAAAGTATCCTTTATCCAATTTTTTGTTGGTAACGAGAACTTTAAAATCTACTCTCTCAACAGCTAGGTTGCAGTTTTTATAAATTTAGTAGACAAACTTCCTAGTGTGCTTTGTCTAAAAACATGTTTTCTTTATGTACTTCTTTAGTAATAAATTTTTTAAGGATTTTTTTCCATGATCCTTTTCTTTTGCTCACTTTTAAGTGAAATATATTCTCCCATCACTTTAGGAGAAAAAAAATGGTTCAGGAAAGCTCTTCCAGCTCTGTGGCTCTAGCGTTGGCTCTTTCGTTGTTCTTACAAAGTTCCTTTCTTTATTGAACGGTCATAGTTCCTTTATCAAAAATCTTTTGACCATATTTGTGAGAATTGGTACCTGGGTTCTCTATTTTATTGGTCTATATGTCTGTTTTTATGCTAGTACCACATTGTTTTGATTACTAGACCTTTGTACTAAGTTTTGAAATCACAAAGTGGAAGTCTTCCCGTTTTGTTCTTTTTCATGATTATTTTAGCTATGTGGGGTCCCTTGGGGCTTCAGATGAATTTTAGGATGAGTTTTTCTATTTCTGCTGTGATTTTTTTTTTTTTTTTGTATTTCTCTGGTGGTTATTAACATTGAACACATTTTCATGTACATGTTGGCCATTTGTCTTCTTTGGAAAAAATGTCTATTTAGTTACTCTGCCCACTTTTATTTGGATTATTTGTATTTTGACTTTGAGTTGTAGGAGTTCCTTATATATTTTAGATATTAACCCTTTATCAGATAAATAGTTTGCAAATATTTTCTCCCATTCTGTAGGTTGCTATAGGAAGGTTTTTTTTTTCTTTATTGCAAGCCAATATAAAACCTAATTAGAACAAAAAGGCTGATCCATGAGTAAGAATGAACTCCTGTCTGCCTGTCTTGAGTTGGGACATTGGTCCTTTCCTGCCTTCAGACTTGAACTGAAACATCAGCTATATTTAGTTCATGAACCTGCTGGAATTTGGACCAGAAATACATCATCAGTGTACATGAACTCATGCTTACTGTCTGTCTGTCTATCTATCTGTCTGTCTGTCTGCGTCCTGTTTCTCTGGAGAATACTGATTAATATAACAGTATTCTCTTATAGTCCTTTTTATTTATTATTATTTATGAATTTCCTTTCTTCCGTTGTTAATGTTGATAATATGAATTTCTTTCTTTTTGTTTGTTAAGACTAATGACAGTTTTATTAATTGTATTCACCTTTCCAAAGACCAACTTTTGGTTTATCTTCTCTATTTTGTATATTCTGTTTCATTTGTTTCCCTTCTGATCTCTATTATTTCCTTCCTTCTAGTTAATTTGTGTTTAGATTGTTCTTTGCTTCTTTTCCCAGGTAGAATGTTAAGTTATTGATTGGATATCGTTAAAAAAAAAATAATAGGTGCTTACAACTATAAATTTTCCTCAACACTATTTTAGTGGGGTCCTATACCTTTTGTTATGTGAATTTTAGTTTTGATTCATTTCAAAGTATTTTCTAGTTGCCTTTGTGATTTAAGCTGATAATTCAGGAGGGTGTTGTTTAATATCCAAATATTTTTGAAAGTACCAAATTTCCTTCTATTGTTGATTTCTCTTTTCTATTGTGATTGGAGAAAAAACTGTTTTTATGATATTGATCCTTTTAAATTTAATGAGACTTATTATGGTCCAGCATATGGACTGTCTCCAAGAATGCTCCATGTGCATCGGAGAAGAATGTGTATTTTGGTGTTATTGGGTGGAGTGTTCTATAGATGTCTATTAGGCCTAGTTGCTTTATAGTGTTGTTTTAGTCTTTTATTTCCTTGCCAATCTTCTGCATAAATGTTCTATTCATTATTGAAATTAGAATATTATGTATCCAACTATTGTCATAATCTTATTGAGGACCCTTTGCACATGAAGAATTGCTTCTCTGTTTTCAACATTCTCTGTCTTTGAGTTTCGACAGTTTGATTATGACGTGTCTAGATGTGAATCTCTTTGGATTTATCCTACTCAGAATGTGCTAAGATTCCTGGATGTGTAGATTAGTGCTTATTACCAAATTTGAGGCATTTTCAGCTGTTGTTTCTTCTAATCTTCTTTCTGGTTTTCTCTCTCATCCTTGTTCCTGGAACACCCGTTATGTCTGCGATGGGGTTCCCCAAGTTTTGAGGTTATGTTCATTATTCTTCATTCTTTATTGTGTCTCAGACTGGATAATTTCAATTGATTTATATTCAGGTCACTGATTATTTGGGTTTTTTTTTTTTTTCTGCTCAAATCTTCTGTTGAGTCCCTCTAGTGGTATTTTTCATTTTGGTTATTATATTCCTCAACTCCAGAACTTCTATTTCATTCTTTGTAAAAAACAATTTCTATCTCTTTATTAGTATTTTCTATTTGGGCAGATATCATTCTCCTTTTTTCCTTTTTTTTTTTTTTTTTCCATTATAGTGTTGTTTGAACATATTTATAATAGCTAACTCGGTGTCTTCGACTAGTAAGTCCAACTTCTGGACCTCCTCAGGGATGCTTTCTATTGACTGCTCTCCCAACCCTATAGGTGCCACACTTTCTCGTTTATATATTTCAAAATCTGTTGAAAAGTGGATGCTTTCAACAATACAGTGTGGCAATTCTAGAAATGAGATTTTCCTACCTCCCTGGGTTTGTTGTCATTATTGCCACTGTTGCTATCACTTAGTGACTTTTCTGGAATAAGTTGCAAAGTCCGTGCTCTTTGTGCTCTGCAGTTGCTGAAAGCTCTGCTTTGTGGCCTTAGTGGTCAGCTAATATTTGGACAGAGGTTTCCTTAAATGCCTGCAACCCATAAGTCTCCCAACCATTGCTGAGGGGTTCTATGTGTATATTAGGGTATGTTTCAATCCTCAGGTAGTTGCCCACTCTGCCTGAAGAGTCCAAGGTCAGCCATATATGTGAATGCTTAAAGCCTTCACAGGTCCTTCCTGACTACGCTTGCAGCTCTCAGGTCCTTCATGAATATGCATGTAGGGCACATGTGCACAGCCCTATACATGAGTATGATCTTCTAGATTGCCGAGAATATGTGGGGGATTTTCAAGACATCTTTATAGACATCTCATTCTCCAGCTGCTTAACTGTCTTTAGTCAGCTTGCTATTTGCCCCAACTGTTATCCCTACCTCAGGCTGCTAAACCATAAACAGTTGTCATTGCTAGGGGAAAGTCCGTTCTGTTGTTAATAGGTGGAACTCTGAGTTAGGTCAAATAAAGAAAAGCCACTCAAGTGTGGTTTTCCAGGGAAGAGCCAATAATGACAATTCTCTGGACGTAGGGCTTTGGAGAACTTTCAACACCTTTCTCTCACCTCTAGAGGCTTCTAGGCTACTGGTCTGAGTTCACATGCTTGTGGAACTGTTGGTTTTCAAGGCTGCTGTGAAACCAGCAAGAGGAAAGGAGAATAAAGCAAGTTAAAAATGTCACAAAACTTATTGTTCTTACTGATATTCAACTGTTTTTCTTGAGTAAATTATCTCCGGTTGTTCCAAGCCGTTGGTTAGTTTCTATAGTTCTAAAAAAGTTGATGCTGACCATTTTTTCCAGTGTTGGTAGTAAAAGTGTGGGGTAATAGATGCTTCAGCTGAGTCAATGTTAACACAGTGCAAAAGAGTCACAGTTGTCCCAACATGGAATGGGCTGCTTTAGAAAATAATGAATCCCCTCATCTGGTGATTTTCAAACAGAAGCCCAACAACACATGGCCAGGAGTATCATGGAGCAATTCTAACAGCAGGAAAATGACTAAACTAGATCATGTTGTTTTTACACCATTAAAATATTTTACTACTATTGTAAATTTTCAATATTGACAAAAACAGAGGAAATAGTGCAATGCACCTCTATATACTTATTTAAACCCGACCACATTAGCTTCATCGGTACATTTTTCATTTTTGTTTTTCTTTGCTGAAGTATTTAAAGGAAGACCTCAGACATCAGGCAAGTTTATCCCATTAGACTTCAATCTATGTTTCTAAAATGTATGGACTTTTTTGTATAAATGATATTACATAAACCATATAAATGATATTTACACAAAGGAGAGACTGGGAATCACCATAGATGCTATGGAAAATGGGAACGTACAAGGAAACTGAAGAGCCAGTCCATTCTGAATGAGCTTAGGATAAAAATCTGAGAGGGAGGCAGATGATGCATAATTCCAAGAAATACATAATAACATTCTGAAAAATACTGTGGGGAAAGTTTAAATTCACCATTAAGTCAACACATCAAGATGGAAAATGCCTTCAGGCTTTATCAACTGCTTTGTATATTCCCAAGGTATTATCTCAAGGGAATAACCCATGTTTTATTACACTTTAAACTAACTTCGGCTCAGCTATAAATTTTAATGCTTTAGAAAATAAACAGTGCAAAGTTCTAGATAAAATTTTATCTTTGCTAATATTTAGGTTTGGGCTCAAATTCCCAGTAACTGCAGGAAGAATTTCATTTAAAAAAAAAAAAAAATCTGCTCTTTGGCAATTGAAAAGGACAGTCAGGACACCCAGAGAGATCAAGTTGTGTTTTCCTAAGGGTCTTAGCTCTGCCTTCCTTCATATCACCTGTCCACACACCAAGGCCTTTCTCAAGCTGGGCCAGTGTAGATGGTGGGGTCTCCTTTCTTACACACTGTGATTTTGGGGGTATAAAAGAGTTGAATTCTTTTTTTTTTCCTTAAGATTTTATTTATTTATTTATTTATTTATTTATTTATTTATTTATTTATTTATAGTATGCTCATGAGTAGGGGAAGGGGCAGAGAGAGAGGGAGGGAGGGAGAGAATCTCAAGCAGACTCCTGGCTGAGCACGGAGCCTCATGCGGGGCTTGATCCTACAACCGTGAGATCATGACCTGAGCCAAAATCAAGTCAGACTCTTAACCAACTGAGCCACCCAGGTGCCCCTAAAAGAGTTGAATTCCTTACAGAGAAGACATTACCTTCTTTTACGGCTATTATTATGTTAAAAAAAAAACCCAATTCTTATGTGGGGATATCTGTTAAATAACTCCCTTCTCTGAGAACTATCCCCTCACTGCTTACAGAAACAAAGTCCAGATACCCATGCTTGTGCCACATGATCCTGTCCCCCGAACTACATCCCCACATGGACCACGCTTATTAGGCCACCAGAAGATATCTGCTCTGAGCTCCATGGGTAGGTTTGACTCCTAGTAACTTGGAGGTGGGATTCAGAGGTAACTCATTAATTTCTGCCCGTGGACATGACCACAGGTGAATGTAAGTGAGAGAGCTGGAGGTGTGGCCCCTTTTGCCATGTACAAGGAGATGGTGAAGAACTGCCCAGTTAAGAGAAAAGAACAAAGATATACTGAGAGAAGCACAGAGAACTGAGAAAAGAGACAGCTGGATTCCTGTTCATTTTCCACTTCTGGTTATAGTTACAAGATGGGCCCAGTCTCTTCTAGATTCTGCAGGAGAACTCACTAACTTTCCAATAAAGGCATTTCTTACCCCCTCAAGTGTATTTGCATTGCTGTCAGTTACTCGCCATCAAAAGAATGTTGGCTAAGACAGTTTGCCTATACTTTGGAGGAAGATGGAATCCCTCCAAGTGTCAAGTGGACGTAGTTACAAGCAGTCAGTTTCCAAAAGGCTTTTTTGGAAGTCACCCGGGCAAAACCACTAATCTTCTCTTATTTAGATGTTGTCAATAAATGTACTTACTTCCATTCCTCTGAGAGGAGATTCTCAATGTTGTCGGTAAAATCAGTGGGAGGAGAGATGTTGATCCAAACCCCTTTGCCCCATGATGGTATGAAATGGTAAGTTCAAAGTGGCACCCTAAACAAGGTCTTCCTGAATTAGACCCTAGTCGTTTCAAGATAAAAGGGCTTTATTAAGATGCCAAATCCAACAGAGTGAGATGGAGCTTGGTGACAGAATGATGGACAGACCTCCCTTTGTGCGAATTAGCAGTCATTTTTTCTCGTGCAAAGAGTGATGCTGATTCTCTTTTATCTGTGTGTTTGTTTCCACGGGGCATTTCATCCCAGTGGATGGCTACTGACGGAGAATGCAGAGCAAACCTACAATTCTGAAGCTCGTGAGAGCTGCCAAGGACAAAAGTGATTACTGGAAGTTCCACGGGACAGTGTTTTATCCGTTATTTCAGCATTAATATTACTTTCTGGTTTTTAACTTCTTCTGCACTCTTCGAGGGAGAAAAAGAACTCTTCATGAAAAGACTATTCTCTTAAAAAAAAAATGCTGGATGAAAAAAATAGATTGTCTTTCAGGAGATCCTAAGGGGAACTGGTTTCTGCCTGGTCTTGCAAGTTTATTCCCCAAGGTGATGTGTGATTCTTTTTTTCCTTTACCGAAGCACAGCACGTGCTCTACTCAAGGAGCCTGGAGCAGGGTCCCCCCGTTGAGATACAGCCGCGCAGCTCAGCGATGAAGATACGACGTTAGTGCCCGAACATGGGTGGTGGGTTGCTTCTTATTGAATAACAGCTGACATTGATTGAATGCCAGCTATGTTCAAGCATTGTTTCATCTTATAGCCATAAGCTCATTTAACCCTCACATTCCTATGAGGTATGGGTAGGATTGTTATAATCCCATTTTACCAGTGAGAGAAAGAAGGCACGGAGCATTTAAGTAAGCTTAGCCAAAGATCCTTAAGCGGCAGAGCGGAGTTTTGGACCCAAGCCATTCCCGAGCCTTTGTTAAAAATCACCATGTCACGGGGGCCTACTGAAGTACATGTTGTTTACTTTACATACCTTTCTTCTAATATTTTTTTAAAAAATACAGGTTGGGTATTGTACCCATTTTACAGATGAAAGAAAATGGATGACCAGCAAGTAAAAGTGGGATACTTAATACTCCTTATCACTAGTTTCCCACAATTTGACTTTTATACTCCTTAGTATCTTTTCCTTTATGTTTATCCTACTTAAGACTCACTGACTTCTTGATTGGTGGGTTTAGTTTTCACCAAACTGGGGAAATATCCAACCACTACTTCCTCAAATAACCTTTCCTGTCCCCTCTCCTTTGGGAACTCAAGATACAGGCATTAATTACACTGCCTAATACTGTCTCACAGGCCAGAGTCTCTTTCATGTTTCTTTTCTGTTTTAACGCTTATAGTTCTGGATACACATAGAAGTTAAATGCTACATAAAAGGCAGATCCGGGAGCAAATTTCACCATCACAAAATGATTGTGTATTGCCCAATAATTATGCCAATTTCTTTATTTTTTAAGCTAGTTACTGGAATTTTGAAATTTACAAGCATTCAATGCACATGTTTTTTCTCCCAGAACACCCCTATTCTGTAGATTAAGATATCGATAAATGTTTGACAAATAAATTTATGTATCAGTTTATAAATATGTTTGATAAATAAGATAAACATAACTATGCTACCCCTCTACCACTCTGTCCCACCCCTTTGCCTGGACAATCTTCTCCAGGATGCTTATGCTGACCCTCTCTCTAAGTTCAGGATAGAAATCCTTTTTGCTGGGTTCCCATACATTCCTCTGCATCTCTCTCTATATTGAATACTTAATTCAAATGACAAATATTGTGAATTTATAAAGTGCTAGGGATACATCAGCCATGTGTTTCCTTGACCTCATAGAGCTTATATTTTAATGACGACACCACTGCTATGGTTTTTAGTGACTTTAACTGTTAACATGACTGCCTCGAGACTAAGTTCCTAGAATCCAGTTTTATGTAGGGTCTAGCACAGAGTAGATATTCGGCAAATGTTTGCTTTTAAAATGACAAATGAATAAGTAATAAAGAACCCAGTGAATGATCTAGACCAGGGTTTCTCAACCTCAGTGTTATGTATAATTTTGGGTCAGAGAAGTCTTTGTTGTGGGATGTTTAGCCACATCTCTGGCCGGAAAGCCTAAGACAAAACTTCAACTGGAGAGGGAAGGGGAGTAGGTTGGGGCCGGGAGTGTGTGTTGTTGACTTTAGCCGAGTATGATCAGATGAAGCATAAGTTTCCAGAGCTTGAGCTTCATCCTGTGGGCTGGGGAGAACTGAGAAGCTAATGACCCAATTAACAAGTTAACTGGGGGTGAGCTACAGGAAACAAAACAAAACAAAACAAAACAAAAAACAACTCAAAGAGGCTAAAGTGGAAAAATCTATAAGAGAGATCCTAGTTAGCCATGTGTGGGTCAGAAAATAGAGAACAGTTTACAATCTCCTACAAAGCCTCATTAAATATTTCTCAACTGGTTTTTTTGTGTGTGTGGTATTTTGTGTGTGTGTGTTTCTGTTTGTTTGTTTGCTTGCTTGTTTTAGCAGGCTCCGGGCTGAGCAGAGAGCCCGATGACACACACGGGCTCAATCCCAGCATCCTGGGATCATGACCTGAGCGGAAGGCAGACACTTAACCGACTGAAACACCCAGGTGCCCCACCCTCCCCTGCTCAACTGTTTTTTTTTTTAAAGACTATGAATTTAGACTTATATAAATTATTATTACTGGTTATGCCTGCTGCAGAATTAAAGACATGATTCAAATGATGGGGAAAGGTTTTTTTTCCTTAATTCTATAAGATTTGGCTATGAAATCAAATGCATTAACAGAACACAGTTACTTATTGGCTCCTCACTTTATCAGTTTCCCATGGCTGCTGTAACAAATTACTACAACTTAGTGGTCTGAAATAATTCAAATTAACTACCTCCGGTTCTGGAGGTCAGAGGTCAGAGGTCCAAAATGGGTCTCAGTGGGCTGAAATCAAGGTATCAGCCAGGCCACGTTCTTTCCGGAAGCTGAAGGGAAGAATGCATTTCCCTACCTCACCCAGTTTCTAGAAGTCCCCCACATTCTTTGGCTGGTGGCCCCCCTCCATCTTCAAAGCCAGTCTCTTTCACCCTCTGATTCTACCTCCTTCTTCTTTCACTTTTAAGGACCCTGTGATAACATTGGGCTCTCCTGGATTATCCAGGGTAATCTCCCCATCTCAAGGTCAACTCATTAGAACCTTAATTTTCCTTTGCTACAAAGTGTAACATTTTCACAGGTTCTGAGGATTAGGACATGACCTCTTTGGGGGATCATTATTCTACCCTCTACAATAAATATCATCTTTTAAACTTCAATTCACATCTCTTTATTGGGCCATATCCAAGACTTGAAGGAAAACACCTCAACCTAGTCAAAACTGCAAAATAGGGAGCCATGCAGGAGTCAAAGAGCAGCCAACGTGGTCCTCGATGGCAAGCCCCACTGTGGGTCACTCACCCCCGCGATCGGCCGCGCACTCCTCAACAAGAGAGCTGAACGACTGGGCCCTACGTGTCCAGCTCTGTGCTAAGTGCTGCGGGGGCCACAGACGTGGACTGGGAATAGTCTCCGTACAGCCACAGAGGAATGATGTGCAAACAAGAATCGCCAAATCACTGCAGAGCATTGGGTCCTATCTAGCACTACAGAGCCCTCTAGGAGGGGAAGGAAAGGAGATGAGAGGTCACTTGTGAATTAGGTCTTGAGAGCAGGCCTCGCTCGGTGTGATGGCAGAAGCGGAATTCACTCCCGATTGTTCAGATGGAGACTGCCACAGAAAGATAGCTGATGGGGGTGTGGACGGGGTTTAGGGCGGGGAAAAAAAACAAAAACGAAACAACAACAGCAACGGAGAGCAGGGCTCTGGGTCCCAGGATGAGGTAAGGAAATAACTAGAACCCATCGAGACGGGAGACCTGGAGGCGTGGGGGAGGGTGTCCTCGCTGGAGCTGGGTCACTGAAGGTTGCAGTCACTGCAGAGACCTGGTGCCCGAGCAGGGGGGAGTAAGCAGGGTGACCAACGAAACCAGACAGGTGTGCCTGGCATTGAGGGGTGTCCCGGGATGTGGAAAAGTCCCAGGCAGAGGGGGCGATGTGGTCCCCCGCGAGTGGGGAAGAAACGCCTGAGTTCCCCCCCCCTCCCCCCCCGCAGGCCCACGAGGACATGCCGGAGATGCGTGCCGCCCGCAGAGGCGCCGAGACAGGGGAGGATGACGCATCTGGCTGGGCGATGACACGTGAAGACCAATGAGTACGTAAGTCTTAGCTAAATTTTGAAGAAGGGACAGAAATTTATTAGGGGGGGTGAGGAGAGAAATCGATTCAAAGTTGGCCATGGGAAACTTTAAATGGGCTCCTTTCTCATTCTTACGGTTTCCATTTTCTCGTTCTCCACGGTTATCCCCCTCTCCCCAAGCCCCCACCACAAAACACATTCTGTTCCCCTTCTTCCCCTTTCCACTCCTGCTCCGGCTACTGCAGCGCTCCCATCAGGACTCTGTGCAGGTGAAGTGAACACGGAAGAAATAGGAACAGCCATTAAGAAGAATTTGCCAGGGGCCCTTCACCCACAGGGCCTTCTATGGGTCCGAGGCTGGTGTGATCTCAATTTGCCCTAAAGGGAGGTCCACTGAACTAGCAGAACCCCACATGAAAAGAACACGACCCCGAACCATCGTACCCCAACATTTGTCAGCAGCTCCCAGATGCCAAGTTTGCCACGGCAATCTCTTTGGTGGGAACAACTGCAGGATTACTTATCACCCTCAGGCAGGCGTTCACCATTTTGAACAGAATGGGGTTTTTTTGTTTTTACTATTTTGTTCTAGACCTTGATCAAAATGCATTGTGTTGCCTACTTTGGTCTACGCAGGCCACATGATATCATGTTTATAAGCATGGCTTTGGAATCAACCCGGGTTTAAATCCTAAGTCTGCCATTTCCTGTGTGTCTATGGCCAGGTTGCTTAGTTTCTCTGTGCTTTGTTTCTTCAAGTACAATATGGATACTCAAGCGTTCGTACTCCCCAGGTTGTCCTAGGGATTCAGGGAAGTAAGACAGGCAGAGCCCTGAAAATGGTGGCTGGCATAGAGCGAGTGCTCAGTAAATGTTGGTCTGGTTTTGTTTCCATCACTGCTTTTCTCAAATAAGAATGTCCTGAAGATGAGGAACATGACATATAAAGTTCTCCTATCAATTCTCTCCTCTTATGCATTGCAAAAATTTGAAGAAATTGATTAACTATGAATCTGCTACAATCAACTCCAGCTGTTTCTGGTAGATATGTTCTATAAAGCTGTCATCAACACTGAGAGAATGCATGCCAACCCACTGTGCACAGGAGAAACACAGGGTTATACACTATTGATTCATCACTGTTAAATATATAAAATATATACTTATGTATTATACACTGGCCAATAGTACTAGAACTAATGCCTGAGTGAAGCGCACCGCGAATCTTCTCTGTAAGGCACATCCCAGCCTTCCTGCCCTGAGGAATAGAAGACAGCACTTCAGCATTATATTGGGGGCTGTTTTAAACAATTAAATCACCAACAAAAAGCACAGTAATGCAAAAGATATGGTGCTAAGTATATTGCAAAAAAGGGGACTTGTTTACTGTACCAGAACTAAAACAAGAAGGGAAAGCCTTGCATTGTTTGCCTCAGCTGGTGATACACACATTGGGTGACAGTTTCCTTTCCTCTCTGTGTATGTCCACAAATGACCACGGAAGTGAGTATTGATTTGAGGGTTACAGATCAATTTCAGCGAGTAGGCAGATTCGCAAATACGGAATCTGCAAAAACTGCGATCAATTCCTTAGTAATTGATTCAACATTCCTGCACAGCTAGAGACTTTATGAGTAGGGGTGAGTGTGGAGAATTATAAAAGTGCTAATATAATCATTAATCTGATAAGGTAAAGATGCGATGTTCCCTATTTCTGTGTAGATTAATATTTCCCCCTCATGTATTTAAATGACTGAATAATGCTCAACCTGTCCCTGTGTTGCAGAAACCTTCAAAGACTTTAATATGCTAATGTACATTGTGAATTTCTTCAAAATGTAGTGTTTCTTAAATTTGACCATTAGAGCCTTCCAGAAATGCGGCTCTAAGGTGCTTCTGACAAAATCACCTGTAATTTCATCCTAGTGCTCAGAAATTTTGTATTTGAAAAGAAGAGTGATTTACATTGTAAAGGCTGTCATTCAAATAGCCAAATGACTACTCTCCAAAATGCTTCTCAAGGTCAGTGGGTGGATTAAGCCTATTTCCAGATTTTAAGCACATCGTTGTCCCCCTCCCATGTTCTGTTTAATAAAGTTACCACCGTATGCGCTGTGGGTTTTCTTGGAAGAAAGGCTGCTAACAGAAAATCTGCATTCTTCTCGCTTTTCACCCTTGTACATTTCCAATTTTAATAAGCAATTAAAACAATTTATATCAAGAGGCAGAACCTAAGCATCTCCACTTAAAACTTTGCTAGGAGAGAAAAGATTGAGAGCATGATGGTTGACGATTGACAGGTAAGCCTCAGGTCTCCAGGCACTGCTGAGAACCACACCATCTTAATGACAGACGGTGATTTAGCCCTTGGAAGTGAAAGACGTTTTCATTCTTGTAGTTTATTTTGCCCAAACCCATTGCAAGACAGATATACATCCTGTTAGTTTAGGACTTTGTTTAAAGCTTTCATGTGTCTCTAAGAGAGAAATGTCACAAGTGATTTCCTTCTGAAATAGCTTCCTTTATCTTAAGACTGGATGCTGTGAAGACTGTTGTGGACAATGACCTTTTTGTTTTTCACTACGTTGGAACCAAGGAAGTGAGATGACTGGTGGAGGGTTTGAAGACTGTGCAAAGGCCCTGGGGATCTGTAGGAACCAAGCAGAGAATGAGCTCAGGTCAAGATGCTGGAAGCAAGAGTCCAGGAACCACCGGCTTGGACTCCTGTCTCAGTCTCTCCACCTCCTGAGAGATCTTGGCTAAGTTACTAAATCTCTTTGTGCCTCATTTCTGCACTAGAGAGACAGGATTTTAAATAGTACCTACCTCTGTTCCTGGGGATTTGAGTTCATCTACACACAACAAATGTGAGTGCAGTGACTTATTCAAATAGTGTTTATTTTTCTAGGGTAACGAAAAGACAGGAGTACAGTCCAGGGCTGGAGCAATGGCTCCAAGAGAACATAAATCGTCTAGACTTTTTCCTTACTTTTGTGTCAGCATCCTGACCGTGTAGAGCAAATAAGTGACTTAATCTCACGGCTTCAGGATAGTTTCTGTACCTACAGATACTCATATTTCAGGCAGAATGAGGGGGAAGAAAAAGAAGTAAAGCATGAAAGTCTTCTCTTGGATTGTTCTGCCTTATTATTATTTGGTCATGCAAGCCCATCCCAAAACTTCTGTCTGTATCTCATTGGACAGAAATGCATCACATGACCACGCAAAGGAGGCTGGGGAGTTTACTAGCTTGGCTCGTCACATTGCCACCTCCCCTGAAACCATGGTATTATTTATGTAGAAGGAAGTGGGGGGCGGGGATGGATATTCAGTAAGCAAAGAGCAGTATTAGCAGACATGTGCAATACCTTTATATGGACCAAAGCAGTTAAGGCTGGTGAAGGACAAGCAAACCCTGAGGCATACAGGAAATACCTGACGTGTTTATAGCACACTTAGAATGAAGCCAAGACTGGATATGGATTTGACGGGAAGAACAATAAACTCCCCACCTATCTTCACCTCCTAGCTTGACTCCCGGGCCCTCCACCAAGCAGAAAGGGTTTCTTAAAACGTTCTTTATCTCCTGATTTGCAAACATTTGCAGATCCCTCATTTTATGAAATGGTGACTTTTGGTCCGAGGTCGCTGGGGCAATGGTAACTCAGTATATTCCCTGCCTGGCATTCCCAAACACTAGGCAGATGAAAACAAAATGGCCCCAATGTAACCAAACACCTGGACACGACAAATGACATTTCCCAACATCCGAGCAGATTTTGCTTGCCAAATATCAGCCGAGACTTGCAAAAAACACTGCACAGGCAAACATTGCCATGACTATTGGGGGGTGAGGCACCAGTGTCTCAGAAACCAGTCCCAAATCCATTCCGTTCTTAACAGAGCAAACACGCTGGTGGTCGCTAATGGCTGTGATTTCCTCTGGAGCCGTGTTCCTCCCTTGGTTGTCTTCAAGAACCTTTCTGCTCATCTCAGACAGCTGCTAGAGGCTTTCTGTCCCACTTGCCTTCCCCCTTTCTTCACCAAAAATTTACTAAGTGTCTACCATGAACTCAATAATGGCAATTGTGCTGGGGAGATAGAGGCTTCTCATGTCCCAAATGGCTAATGAATTAATTCCACAAATACGTATCTCCTTGCTTACCATGTGGCAACGGTGTGGAAAACAGAGGAACAGGCTAAATTCTGAATCCTGAGTTCTACATGGGAGAGAGATGAATAAACACAGGACTGTAACCCACCGAGATAAGTGATATGAAGGAAGAGGATGCCAAGGTCAACGGCAGACTGGCCGGATCTGGTGTAAGCCGAGAGCACTTGGCCCTGCTATCTGTCTCCTGTTAGCACAGGGGAATGTTTGGGGCCTCTGGGTGGCTCAGTCATTAGGCTTCTGCCTTTGGCTCAGGTCATAGTCCTGGGGTCCTGAGATCAAGCCCTGCATCATTGGGCTCCCTGCGGCCTGCTTCTCCCTCTCCCACTGCCCCTCACCCTGCTTGTACTCACTCTCTCTCTGTATCAAATAAATAAATAATCTTTCGGGGAAAAAAAAGTAGGGAATGTTTAAGTGGAACGACGCTTAAAAGTAACAGGAAAATTGAAAAATCCTTTCCCTCGCTTCGATCTGTTTGATAGAATGGACCCCAATTGTGTATTTAGGGTTATACACTTTCTTGGCTGAGATGCTTTGAAGCTCGGAAGGTGTGAACTATAATAATTTGCCTTCAAGTTATTTATACAATTCTGGGCTTTTCTATCAAGTTTTGCCCTAAGACAAACACAACTTTCAGTGGAGGGAAGAGAAGATTCGATATGCAAGCCATTATTTGTTGCCCGGGGGATGTTTCAATTTTGTCTTGTCTTACAAAAGTAAATGAGATTTCAAAAGTATTCATGGGGGGGGTGGGTAGTGGAACGACAACTGGAGAAGTGATGGGGTGGTTTTTGAGAAAGAAGTCTGTAACTTGGGAGAATCATAGAATTATAGAAGAGCCGGACTGGAAGAAACTTGCAAGTGCCTGGTATGCAACATGGAATGTGGGATGTAGGAATGATGGAAGGGTCAGCCGGGATAACAGAATTCGGCAACTGTCTATATTTTAACATTCCATTTTCACCTTGGAGGGCTTTGACGTGAATACGGATGAGGTCAAGTGAGATCATCTCATCTGTTGTTGACTGCATCAGTCCAAACACCGAGTTCTGGCGATGGGAAAGGAAGACAGAGTGAACAGACTATACCCAGAACTGTACATTTTAGTGTGCATTTAGGAACAGTCTTCAGATTCAGTTTCTAGTATGGGAACCAAAGCAAAATATGTAAACAAAAAAAGAGAGCTTGTTTTGTGTTCATATCAATGCATATGTTAGCAGGAATCACACGCCATGTAACGTTAAAACATACGATATAACAGGTAATACAGAAGACTCTGGAGTGTAAATGAGTCTTGGGTAATCCACTATGTGTACTGTGGTTTCGCTAGAATTACTATGACAACCATAACTTTTGCATTTCCTAATTTTTTTTTTTCAGTTTGAATTTGCAACTTAAATGTCACATTACCATAGGTTTTGGCTTTCCCTCTTCTGTGTAGCTCAAAAAGGAAAGTCACACACCAGTGCTCCTGTTAAATCCTCATTTAATTGAGGGTGCCTCCTGAACACCTCACACTTGCTCAGGGATCAAACGTCTGGGTGGGTATCACTGCAGTTAAAATTCAAAAAGGGAGGGAGAGGGGAAAGAAAGACTTCAGTGAAGTCTTAAAATAGAATTTGCAGAAGCTTTAGAACATGTACGATCATGAATCAATGTACCGAAATCTCCTGCTTCAGATGTCTTTCTTCCACGTGATCCACTGGTAGAACAACGTCAGAAACAGGGGACGTCGTTTGACCTTTTTGACATGAAATCTATCTGTGTATGACAGCCACAGAAATTCTACTCCTACATTATTCGGAAAACACTACTAGGGAAGCATCTCTTCGTGATGGTGCTGCTTGGCTTAACTGTGCCCTACGTTAGCTTCATGGAGTGAGCACTTTTCCTGTGGTTTTATCCGAATCTGTAGGTTTTAGCTCTTTCCTTGGGGCTCGACTGTGTCACATAAAAGTCTGTTGACTATGTTTGCTTGTCCCTTTGATCTCTTCATCAGCGTTCATCATCATTTCTGGTTCTTCCACGTGCCATTTCAAAAATTAACAAATACTAATTTAGTAATGTAAAAGATATTGATAGTTAATAAAGTCCTAAGATGTACCCATGATCTTTAGAGTCAAACAAATATTTTGGGGGGCACCGACTCTATGCTAGGTATCACCCCCCCCACCCACCTACCTACCCCCCCTCCACACACACAAGCTAGAGATACTGCATGTGTATCTAGACCTTCTTCAAATGTGGGAGGAGCTGGGGAAGCAAACATCGGAAGGGAGTAGTTGGAATATTAGGGACTGAATTCACCTAGAGATCGGCACGTGTGGACAAGATGGAGTTGTAGGGAAGCTGAGCGCATCTTGTTCCTGACGAGAGACTGAGGAGGGGAGCACTCTTGCCTCGGAGCCAAGCATCTGGGGCTGGGCTGGCCTGCCATTTTGCCAGCATGGCCAGGAAACAACCGGATGTGGAGCAGAGGAGAGTTAGGATGAGCTGGGACCCCCTGGGCTTCTCTGCGTTCTTCCATGACAGTGACTGCAAAGAAGGCTTTCTGAGAATAATGACCACTGCTTCGTTTGTCTCCCAAATCTCATGCCAGTTTCTCCTTTGGCCAACTCTAACCAGCCACCAAAAGAGAAAGAGATCCTAGGTCCTCACCTAACCAAGGTGACTAGCATAGTCCAGCACAGCAACGGTCAATACAGAAATAGTCACTGCTCTTGTGGACTTCTGGCACATATAATGAAGTTCCAAGAGGAAGAGGTGAAGAAATGAGTCTACGTGGCAGTGCAGAGCTGTGTAGAAATAGGGAGGGAAGAGTGTTGGTGTGACTCATGGACTTGTAGTTTAGGGAAAAGGAAGAAAAAGAAATGAAGACTATAACAACTCATGTAAAACATACATTGTGTCAAACACTGAGGTCACATCAATGAGATGACTTTATTTCTATTTTTCATTAAGAGAATCAAAGGTAGGGAGGTAAGGTGACTTGCCCAAGAGCACAGAGCTATCAAATACCAGAGCCAGATTGTTTTTAAAGATTTTACTCATTTATTTTAGAAAGAGAGAAAGAGAGAGAGCACGCAAGTGAGCAAGCAGGGGGTGGGCAGAGGGACAGGGACAAGCAGAATCTGCAGTAAGTGCAGAGCTTGCCGTGGGTCTCAATTCCAGGACCCCGAGATCATGACCTGAGCCTAAGTCCAGAGTCAGACGCTTAACTGACAGAGCCACCCAGGTGCCCCTAGAGCCAGATTTTTTTTTAAAGATTTTATTTATTTATTTGACAGAGAGACAGCCAGTGAGAGAGGGAACACAAGCAGGGGGAGTGGGAGAGGAAGAAGCAGGCTCCCAGTGGAGCAGGGAGCCCGATGCGGGGCTCGATCCCAGGACCCTGGGATCACCCCCTGAGCCGAAGGCAGACAGACGCATAACAACTGAGCCACCCAGGCGCCCCAAGAGCCAGATTTTTAACTGTCTTCCTGAATCAAAGCCCTGTGCTCTATCCCCCGTGCTGGTGCTGCCTTCTGAGAGGCCTCTTGATGAAAGGTCTTCCTTTATTCAAAAAACACTTTTTGAATGGTTACTCTGGGTGCAACCTGAGAGTAATAGTTGGTTCTGGGAATAGAAAAAACGAGAACATGCTCTACCGTTGGGGAGCATACGACTTTGTGGAGGAAATATACACTAAATTAACTTATAAGAAAGGCAGTCTCCTTCAAGTGCCATGGTAGCAGCACAAGTAAGCTTCAGTGGGAGCTCAGAGGAGGGAGGAAGAGAAGGTTACTAAGTAGCGGCAAGAGACGGCTTCATAACGGCGCCATGGGGTAGCATCTGAGAGCAGTTATTAGAATCAGACGCTTTGCGTCCAAATCCCAGCGCTACTACCTAATAAGCAATCTCTCCTTGAACCTTTAATTCTCCCTCCCCTGCCTCAGTTACTGCAGTTATAAAATGGGGATGATAGGAATAGTACCTATAACCCGGAATAGTAATAAATATGAGCTGAGTTAATATTTTTGAAGTGCTAATGTGCTGCTTAGCCCATACTAATAGTACGTAGTAGAATTAAGAAAAAAAATCAAAATTCTAGCACTTAGTTTCCATGCAGAATAAAGGGATAAACATAAAGGGAAAGAATAAGAATAAAAGAATGCAGCTATGGAGAGTTGCGAGGAATAAACTATAGAAACCTAGGACCAAGGCTGAAGATGAAGACACAGAAAGCATGGGGCTAGTGAGTAGCCATGAAAAATAAGGTAAAGTGCAAAGTATATGGGGGGGGGGGAGATGGGCATTTCTAATTATATATCAAACTAGAATGAAGGAAGTTAGAGAGGTTGAGCTAGTCAGAACCCAAGACAGAGAGTCATGGTAGGAGAATGGACAAAACATAGCAGGTTGAATAACTTTTCCAAGTATAAAAAGATGAGAGGTGCAGCCCGTGAACCAAGGTGGCAGGTCATTAGGACTAAGCCCTGAGATTCTCAGGCAGGGCTCCGGCATAGACTTTGACTGTGATGGTGACACTGTGCAGCAGAGGACAGATAAGAGATTGTGAAAAAGACCTGTGAGGGCCTCAAGACATGTGGTTACAGATGCTCTCAAGACTGAGATGGGGATTTGAGAAAGGAGAGAAGCCAGCAGTGAGAGAAATTTTTATCCAGCCTAAAAAAGACAAACGGAAGCAGTACTGGGGAAGACCCGAGGTTTTTAAATGCAAAGGACATGCATTTTCTGCAGGGTTATCCTTGATGAGTGAGGAGAAAGATAGCTTTTTCTGAACACGAAAGAATTCTAGTACGAATCAAAGAAACTTTAAACATCTCTTGTGATTAGAAATAAAAATTTTTTTGAAAAATTTTTAATAATAATATTTTTTATTATATTATGTTAGTCACCGTACATCCCTAGTTTTTGATGTAAAGTTCCATGATTCATTACTTGTGTATAACACCCAGTGTACCATGCAATACGTGCCCTCCTTAATACCCATCACCAGCCTATCCTATCCCCCACCGAAGCCCTCAGTTTGTTTCCCAGAGTCCATAGTCTCTCAGGGTTCATTCCCCCTTCTGTTTACCCCCCCTTCATTCTTCCCTTCCTTCTCCTACCGATCATCCTATTTCTTATGTTCCATAAATGAGTGATACCATATGATAATTGTCTTTCTCTGCTTGACTTATTTCGCTTAGCATTATCTCCTCTGAAATAAAATTTAAATAAATCACAATGGAAGATTAAAAATTCTTAAAACTGAATGATATTGAAAATCCTGCTTATAAACAATTTGAAAGATGTTACTAAAATGGAACTTAGAAAGAAATTGATAGTCTTTAATGCTTATATTAAAAAATAAGAGAGGCTAAAAATTAATGAGCCAAGTCTTCAATTTAAGAAGTGGGAACAACAAAACTAACACCAAAAAATATAGAAAAAGAGATAATATAAGAGCATAAGTTAATGAAGTAGAGAAGACAGAACAGAGGAGATCAACAGGGTTAACAGATCTATGAAAAGAACAGACCTTCAAAAAGTACAGTAAGATTGAGTAAGATTGGCTGACATTCAGCAAGAGTAATCAAGAAAAGAAGGGAGTACAAAAGAATAAGGATAATAAGAATGAAAAGGGTCACAACTGCATAGTGAACAGAATTTTTAAAAAATAAGACAATAATATTATAAACAATTTTATAGAAATAAAATTACACAATTTTGGCATAATAGCCAAATTCTGGGAAAATATAGCTTCCATAAAGGACCGAAAAGAAATATAAAATGTAAGTGTTGTTCTGAGCATTAAAAAGAACACTCGAAAATTTAAAGTCTTCTTAGAAAGTTATATTGGCAAGTTTTAACAAATCTTGTAGGGTCAAGGATGGAAAATATACAGAAATGGTTCTAGAGAATAGGACAAAGGGAAAATTCCCTAATTTTGTGAGGCTGGCAAAAACTCGATATGATATCCAGACACGAGGACAACGCAAGAAATGAAAAATTTCTTTTTTCACACTCATGAATGTGGATGAAATAAAAATACCAGCAAATAAAATCCAGAAATAAATTAAATTGATAATAAGTCACGACTGAGCTGGTTTCATGTCAAGAATGTATGATTAGTTAGATATTGGAAAAATTACATAATTCACCACACGGACAGATTAAAGGAGAAACACCTTCTGAGAACTCCAGTTTTATCCTTTGGTCAGTAGGAAAACCGGGAACAGAGGGGAACTTTCTAAATTGAAAAAGAAAAACTATGAATATTTCACAGCAAAGATCAGGCCTGATGATGAAAAGATAAAAGAATTCTCCTTAAAATCAGGAACAAAGGCAATATGCCCACTATTACCACTTTTAGTCAATATGAGTATGAAGGAGACAGAGAGAAAGAAAGAAAATGCATAAGGATTGGAAAAGAAAAACGTGAATCTATAATTAAGTCCTGCTGGCAAAATTATTTGCCCAGAAAAACAAAACAGACTGATTAGTAGAACCAATAAGGGAGTTTTAGCAAAGTTAATAGATAAAAGATCAATATATAAAAATCAATGACATTCCTCACCTGTAACAAAGAACTAGGAAATGGACTTAAAGAAATACGACTTAGAAAAAGAACAAAAATGCAAAAAAAACTTAGGAAGAAACTTAAAATATTTCCCAAAGCCAAAAAATAAAATTAAAAGCTTAACTAAATTGTATTTTTTAAATGTCTAAATTGAGAAAATCATATTAATGCATAGGAAGACTCAATATCCCAAACTTAATATAGAGAGTGAATGTAATTCCAATCATCATTTAAAAGTAGTTTTCTTAGAACTTGTCAACATGATTGTATAATTTATAAAAATCTCATCTGAATAGCCAGATCAATTTTGAGGAATAACCAAGCAGAGGAACTTGTCCTATCAGATTATAAAGACTTTATTACAAAGTTATAATGATTTATACAGTATCGTATTGGTTCAAGGACAGAAAAATAGACCAATTGGGTATGATAACGGGTCTAGAAACAGACCTAGGTATATATGTAAACTCACTATATCACAAAGCCAGTATTGCAGATCGATGGGCAAACAAACAAACAAAAAGATTATTTAATAAATTGTACTGAGAAAATTAATTATCCATAAGGAGAAACACAAAACAATCAACGGCAAACAAAAAAAAGAAACTGAATCCCTAAAGCACACCATGTCCAAAAATTAATTCTACCTGGCTTAAGGATTTTAATGTGAAAGCCAAATTTTAAAGCTTATGTCATAGAAACAAATGTATAAGAGTACGTTTGTGACTTTGGTGTAGAGAAGGATTTAAGACTTCCAACACGGAAACACAGATCAATAAATTCAAATTATCCAACAGAAAAATAAAGTGTGTGTGTAAGCAGAAAAACAGAAATAAAAGCATTAATTAAATGCATAAGGAAATGCTTAAAAATTGTAACACAAAGCCATTTCACACCCACCATATTTGTAAAATTTCAGAAGTCCCACAATCCCCAGTGTTGGGAAGGGAAGTAATGTCAAGAACTCTCATGACAATCACTTGCAATTGGGTAATATGACTTCACATGATGAAGTCATGTGCACTGAAGATACACATGTCCTGTAACCAGTAAGTATGTATATTGATGCCCTCAAGAATTTTTGCACATTTGCTTCAGTAGACATGAACAGAAGATTTGTAGCAACCACAATAATTGGAAACAAATTCAATATCCATAAAGTAGAACACATAATGTTTTAGTATATCATACAACTGAATACTATACAACAAAAAGAAAGAACGAAATGGAATCTTTCAGAATGACAGACTAAGGACCCTGGTGGACCTGCTCCCTAGAAAAACAACAATTTAGTGAAAATTGTACAACACAAAAATTTACAGTCCTTGGAAATTGTCTTAGTACATACAGCCAACGAGGAAATCTTCATTCAAGGAAATTGACTAAATCTCAGGACGAATCCAGCAACATATAGAAAGGATCACACACCATTACCAAATGAGATTTATTCCAGGAAGGTAAGATTGGCTCAATGTACAAAAGTCAATTAATGTAATAATACTATATTATCAGAATAAAGGGGGAAAAAAACATAGATTCAGAAAAAAGCATTTGAGAAAATCCAAACTAGGAATAGAAAGAAACTTCCTTAATCTAATAAAAGTCATGAAGATTATGTATGAAAAACTCACAACAAACCATCATGTTTAATGGTGAAAAAATGGATACTTTCCCCCTCAGATCAGGAACAAGACAAGGACGTTTGTTTTCCCTACTTTCATTCAACATTATATTGGATGTTCTAGTCAGAACAATTAAGCAAGTAAAAGAAATAAAAGCTTCCAGATTGGAAAAGAAGTAAAATTATCTCTATTTGCAAATGAGATGGTCTTTTTTTTTTCCATTTAGAAAAACGTTTTTTTAAAGATTTTATTTATTCATTTGACAGAGAGAGAGACAGCCAGCGAGAGAGGGAACACAAGCAGGGGGAGTGGGAGAGGAAGAAGCAGGCTCCCAGTGGAGGAGCCTGATGTGGGGCTCGATCCCATAACGCTGGGATCACGCCCTGAGCCAAAGGCAGATGCTTAACAACTGAGCCACCCAGGTGCCCCTCCATTTAGAAAATTTTAAGGAGTCCCCTAAAGACTATTACAATAAGATTGTAGGATACAGAATATTGAAAAATCAATTGTATTTCTGTGCACAGTGAACAATCTAAAAATGAAATTAAGAAAATGTCATTTACAAAACCATCAAAAATAATAAAATACTTAGGAATAAACTTAACAAAAAAGCACAAGACTTGTGCACTGAAATCTTAAGGAAAGCCTTCATAAATGAGGAGACATTCCATGCTCAGTAACTGGGAATTTTAATATTCCTCAGATAGCAATATTCCCCAGATGGATCTACAGATTCAATGCAATTCCTAACAGACTCCCAGCTGACTTTTTTCTTTGCAGAAATTGAAAAGCGAATCCTCAAATTCATATGGAAACGTAAGGGAATGAGAACAGGCAAAACAACCTTAAAAAGAACAACGTTGGAGAAATCATACTTCCCAATTTCGAAAGTTACTACAAAGCAACAGTAATTAAGACAGTGTCATACTGGTGTCAGGACAGATCTATAGATCAATGGAATAGAATTGAGAATCCAGAAATAAACCCTCACCTTTTACAGTCAATTGATTTTTGATGTGGGTAACAAAACAATTCAATAAGGGAAGGAATAGTCTTTTCAACAGTGTAGGGACAAATGGATATCCGTGTGCAGAAGACTGAAGCTGGACTATTAACACCAGATACAGAAACGAACTCAAACTGGACCAAACGCCTAAATGTAAAAGCTAAAACTATAAACTCTTAGGACAAAATATAGGAGTAAGTCGTTGTGACATTGGGTTAGGCACCGTTTTGTAAATACAATACTAAAAACACAAGCAGCAAAAGAAAAAACTTGATACATGGTATTTCATGTGAACTTAAAATATTTTGTGCTTCAAATAATACTGTGAAGAAAGTAATAAGAAACACAGAATGGGAGAAAATATATGCAAGCCGTACATCTGATAAGGGACTTGTATATAAAATACAAGAACTCTAACAAGTCAGTAATAAAAAGACAATTCAGTTTGGGGTGCTGGGGTGGCTCAGTGGGTTAAGCATCTGACTCTTGATTTCAGCACAGGTCACGATCTCAAGGTGGTGAGACAGAGCTCGGCTTCTGGGTCAACGCTGAGCGGCAAGTCTGCTTGAGATTCTCTCTCTCCCTCTGCCCCCCTTCCACTGTATCTCTCTCTCAAATAAATAAATCTTTTTTAAAAAGATAATTCAGTTTAAAAATGGGCAATAATTTGAATGGACGTTTATCCAAAGAAGATACACAAACGGCCAACAAGCACATGAAGAGATATTCTACATCCTGTCGTTAGGGAAACATGGATCGAAACGACGACCGGATACCTCTCACACCCACTCGGGTAGCTGTATTAATGATATTTTGTAAACCAAGGTAGGTGTTGGTCAGGATATGGAGAGATTGGAACCCTTCGTACATGGCTGATGGGACTGTAAAACAGTTGAGTATTTTGCACTCATCACTGTGAAGATGTCCTGGCTTTGACTTCTGACTTTTATTCTTACTGATGAAAAGACCACTGTCCATCTCATAAGTTTACTTGTTCAGATCATGAGTCTTTTACTTTTGATAGCTAGTATGAGTCTTCTCTATTTTATCCTCCCAAGTTTTTGTTAGGATTTGGATTTGGTGTTTCCTCTCTGGATCTGCTGTGGATTTCCATCTAAAAATTATGCTCTTCTTTACGTTAGTTTGCTTTCAGGCACATATTATCTCTTTACTCCTGGCCTCTCCACTTGCTTTTCTTTCTGGAAATTCTCTTCGGTATATTACAAAGCTTCTTATTTGCTCTATTCTCTTTGCTAATATTCATCTCTTCATCTCGTTTGACTTCTTGGTGATTTCTAATTATCAATGTTTTCATTAATATTCTCTTCAGCTGTCTAATTTTCTGTTCAGCCCATATAATGAGTGTGTCTTCTTTTCCAAAGTCTATGGTCTTCATTTCCATTTTTCATAGCTGAATTTTGTGTGTATCTCCTTTAAATAACAATCATGGGATTTACTTGATCAGAGACTGGTTGTGTCTTCATGAAGAAATTTATCTCCTTAAAAGTGTTTTGCTATATGAGCTCTTGGATTCTTTTGCTTTCACATTTTCCAGTGAAAAATAGCTATTCTATTCTAGATTCTACTAGTGGTTACTACTAATTTTTTTACTATAGTTGATAATGTTTTATCAGTGTCAGGTATATAACTATTTTTGAAATACAACTTTAAATATTATTTGTCTCCTTGTAGGAATCAAGTATAAAGTGCCATCAAAGTAAAAGTCACTAAGAAGCTGTGCTTCTTCTTCCATCTCCTCATATGACCTGTTACTCCACCATATCTCAACCTGGCTTGCTTTCTTTTCTCTCTTTTCTTTCTTTCTCTCTCTCTCTCCCCTTCTTTCTTTCTTAATTGCTTCTTTTCCTCCATCCATTCAAAATACATTTATTGATTCCCAATAAATGGTAGGAAGTGGAGCATGAAAAAATTTACAGTGTTCAGGACTATTTCTCTCTCTCTCTCTCGCTCTCTCTCCCCCTCTCTCTCAGATATAGATAGACATAAGATCTAGAAGGAGAGTTAGCTTAGGCTGTTATATGTGTTATGAAGGAAGATAAAGCAGAATAAAAGGGAGGGAGAGCATCAAGGGGTGAGAGTTAAAATGACATGATTTATACGGTGGTTAGGGAAGGCTCTATGATAAAGCAACATTTAAACAGGGGCCAGAAGGAAGAGAGGCAGCAAATCATGTGAGTATCTTGGAGAAGAACATTCTGAGCAAACATTCTGAGGTTAGGGATTTTTCTGAAGAACAGCTAGGAGGCAGGGTAGCTGATGAAGGTTAAGGTAGGGGGATACTTGTAGGATACGAAGTCACAGAGTTGATGACAGGAGTAGGGCCTTCGAGGTCATTCCAAAGACCTTTACTCTAAGATAGGAGCCACCGTAGAGTTTGAGGTGAGCAAGCAGTGGCTGGATCTGACTCTTGTTTCAAAAGTATAATGATGTCAAACAAACAAAGAAAAAAAAAGTCAAAAAAAACCAGACTTAAATATGGAGAATAAACTGGTGGTTGCCAGACCGGGTGGGTGGGAAAATGGGTGAAATAAAGGGGATTGAAAGTAAAAAAAAAAAAAAAAAGAAAAAGGAAAAGAAAAAGAAAGAAAGAAAAGAAAAGGAAAAAAAGTATAATTATGTCTACGAACAAATTTCAGAAGGCAAGAGTGACAGCAGGAGGGCATTATTACAGTGATCCAAATAAAAAAGGGTGATGGCAAAGATGGTAAGAAGTGCTTAGATGCAAGATAAACTTCGAAAACAAAGCAGCAAATTGGATCTGCTGATGGTTTGGATATTGGATGGAGAAAGAGACAGGACTCAAGACTTACTCTCAGGGTTCTGTCCTGAGCCACCAAGAGGAAGGTATTGCCATTGGTTGAGATGGTGCACTCCACGGGAGGAACGATTCTGAGTGCATTACGGATGGACTGCCTGCCAGCATCATCGTGAAGATGTTGAACAGGCAATCAGATACACAGGCCACAGAAATGCAAATCTAGACTTCAGGGCAAAGCTGGAAAAATCAACGTGGGGATTCATCAACACCTGGATGTATTTAAAGTCAAGACACCACATTTGGGTACTACTGTAGTGAGTGTTAATAGAGGAGTATAAATACACCAGGAGAGTAAACTCCGCAGTGATTTTATGTTTAGAGGTCGAGGAGATGAGGAGGGACCAGCAAACAGACCAAGAGGCCAGCGTTCAGAGCAGGAGAACCGAGAATGAGAGGACTCCTAGCAGCCAAGTGAGAAGTGTTCAGAAGGAAGCATGGCTGCGTTCATGCTGCTGATAGGTTAAGAATGAGGACAACGATGGGGGTGATAGCCAAATTGTGTTACATGGGGCCACTGTATACATTTACATGAGCTTCCCAAGTGAATGCAGTATGGACAAAGGCCTGGTGAACTGGATTCAAGAGGGAATTGGAAAGACGATACGAAGACAGCACTTGCATCCCATTCTGTCATGGTGTGTTACTGTAAAGGAGAACAGAGAAATGGGATTATAGCTGAAGGGAAATAAGAGGCAAGGAAAGCTTTTTATTTATTTTACTGTGAGAAGTATTCTAGCTTGTTTGCGTGCTCTGGAGAATATCCAGAAGAGAGGGAGAAATTAATGATGCAGGAGATCTGGGGGATGACTGCTATCGGTGATTGGAATCCACAACACACTGGAACTTAGAGACAGAGGCAGAGTATTTGGGGACAGATGCAGGTGGGCTAGGAGAGGTGTCAGTGGAAGCATTATAGAAATTCTGTGTTCATTACTTCTGCTTTCTCAGCGCAAGGGGAATCAGAACAGTGAGAGGAGGTGTTGAAAGTTGGCGGAGCTGGAAGAAGGTGTGACCTAATTGTCTCAGAGAGTGAGAGAGAACGGACCACAGAAACATGGGAAGATTGCAAGAGAGGGGAAAAGCCCTCTTGAGGTTGGTAGATATGGAGTGAAAGTGAGACGGGTCATGTGGTTGTGTGTTTTCACCAGCCACATTTTGCCACCTGAGTGCTGGTGGGAATTCGCTGAGAACTGAATTTAATTAGAGGCAGTGTTTTGTCTGATTAGTAAAATGGCAAGAGGCAAGGGAACTGGAGATACGTACCCAAGGGAATTTGTACAATTGTTGGAATGAGTATACCAGAGGAAATAAGCTGGAGAGAGAGACGATGGTACTTGGTGAATGGGACGTTTGACATCAAGTTTTTGGAGGAGGTGTAGTTCTTGATAATGACGTGTTCTGGAGTTTGAAAGTAGGTGCCTCAGGTAGCATGAAGGACACGTTACTTGGAAGAACAGATGTCAAAGAACCAAGAGCATTGGTTAGTGAAATTAACATTGACACCTGTGCTGACCAAAATGCCAGCCACTGGTGCCCATGGTCATTTAAACTAATTAAAATTAAATAAAACTAAAACTTCAGGTCCTCTGTGGCGCTTGTCACATTTGAAGTGCTCGTGGTCTAGTGGTTATCGTATCAGAGAGTGGAGAGAGAAAACATTTCCAACGTTAAAGGTAAGTCTATTGAACGGATCTACATGGATATGGATATTGATGCCAACAACGATTATGACAAGACTGATTCCGGAGAGAGTGGCAGTTAGTGGCTGATGAAATCTTCAAAGAATGAGTACTTCAGAGGATACCCACCCTAACTCCAGCGGCCCTGACAGGTGTGGGAGAGAAAATGACTACTCTTCAGGAGGGATGACAGGGAGCAGGGTCCTCAGGAGAGAATCGGGTCTTAGAATAAAGAGGTCAAAGAATCATTACGGAAAGAGCTGAATGAATACGTAAGGACTGAGAGACACTGGAAGGTTTTGTGCAGTTGAGAAGAGAAGATTGAATCAGTCTAAGGAATTTACAGGTGTATATGGGGATTAGTATCCAGGTGAAGAAAGATGACCTTAAAGCCTTGAGCTTCTTCAAGAGACTTAGGTAAAGAACAAAACATAATAAGGTTTTCTCTGAGGGTCTGTGAGGCAGGTGGTGGTGGTGAGGCTGTGAGTACTGGTATAGAGGAATGGAAGGTTCTAGGCAATGATGCTATCAGGGACAGCAGGAGGGAGTCTTACTAGGAGTCACTGGTACATATACATGTACGTGGTTGAACTCCAGATCTTAGATTTTGATTTTAAGATTGAGGTAATAGTTATAAAATTATTTTTACACCTTATATAACTTTTTTGAAATAATCATCTTGTTTTTACAGTTTTTTAAACAGCTTTACACTAGACATTTTTAAATATTAACATTGCCCAGCCCTTTTATATTATGACTTTCCAATTTTTAGGATTCTTGGTTTTGCTCAATCTCATTGATTGCGGTATCACTTTTTTTTTTTTTCCAAGATAGGTATGTGGGCAGCCTATTTTGGGGCTTTTTAATATCAGAATGCCTTTCTGTTGTCTTTGTGTACTTATTATGTAATTTGGGGGCCCCAGCATTTCTCCTAGAACTCCAGGTGTTATTCCACTATTTTCCGGAATGTCATGTTACTGAGAAGAGATTTGTGGTAAATTGATTATTATTTCTTTGTTAGAAATGTCTTTTTTTTTTTTAATTCAACCTGAATACCAGTAAGGTATTTTGTCTCTCTTCTTCTACCTCAAAATTTTTTTCCAGTCTGAATCTAGAAACAAGTCTCTTAATTAGTTTTGCCTGGAGTGAGCTCATTCAATACATCGCTCTTCCCTCAACACGGGAAAGAATTTTTTTCTGTTACTGCATTCGTTCTATAGGCTCCAGCTCTTCATTTTCTGTATGTGAGATGTTTCATATTTTTTTCTTCTTATTTTTACAGAAACGTATTCAAGTTTTGCTTCTACAGCACCAGATCTGGTCTTCACTGAATCAGCTGTGTTTTGATTCGCTTTACTATTTTATACAGTTTTAAAGTTGTTATTTAGAACTTTAATACATAAAATGATATATGCAATGATTATATATTGAACATGATAAAATGGATACTCATAATGATACTTTTGAAGGTATGCCGACCAGTAATCCCATCCCCCATACTTCCTTCCAGCTGTTAGAGCATGATTTTAAATTTTGTGTTTACCGTCCCCCTGATTTTTTTTAACTAAATGTTTTATTTTAGAATGGTTTTATATTTGCACAAAAAATTGTAAAAGATGGTAGAGCGTTCCCACAGAGCCATTTGCCATTTTACATAACACGCCGCAGTTTGAATTATCTTGCATTTCTTCTGAATTTAATCCAACTCGGTTTTTTACGTAGTCTGTCTCTGTTTTGCTTTGTTTGTTTGTTTTTAAGAGAGTCCATTTCTTGGGACATTGTGTAGAGGCTGGTAGACAGTTTACCAAAATTTTCATCTGTGTCCTTCGGCAAATGATTTTTCGAGTATGTTTTTCTTCTGAGCCCTCTGGTTGATTTTTTTTTTTAAACATGGTGATGGTAATGGTAGACTGTTTTCTCTTAAATCTTGAGAATAAAGGTTTAAACCAAAGAATATTCTTAAACCAAAGAATATTCTTAAACCAAAGAATATTCTTAAACCAAAGAATAAAGCTTATTCTTTGCATTTTTAATGTTGTTGGTAATTAGAGAACTAAGGCTTTTTTTCACCTCTTTCAAACAGATAATCGCCAATTGGGAAAACGACTTAGCACTATTAGTGTCCTGAAAAAAATTAGCACAAACTGTGTGCTGTAAAACAGCAGAAATGGCTTCTCTCATAAGTCTGAAGGGGCCAGACGTCTGAAATCAGTACCACTGGGCTGAGATCGAGGGTGCTGGCAGGGCTGTTCTCCCTCTGGGGGTTCTGGAAGACAATCAATCAGTTCCTTACGTCTTCTAGCCTGGAGGGGGCTGGGGGGGAGGACTGCTCACATCCTTCCCCTTGTGGTTACATCATGCCAATCTCTGCTTGTCTTCATCCCTCTTTCTCCTCTGCGTGTGGGAAGTCTGCCTCGGCCTCCCTCTGATAAGGGGACATGCAATTTGCATTTAGGACCTGTGGGATCATCTCTCCATCTCAAGGTCCTTAACTTTATCACATCTGCAAAGATCCTTTTTCCTTATAGGTAAAATGTTTAGATTCCAGGAATCAGGACCTGGTATCTTCAGGGGTCCATTATTCTACCTACCACAGGCACCACAAACTATGATCCAGCAACTCTACACGTGTCCAGGCGCGTGAGCGTGCGCACGCGCACACACATACACACACACACACACACTTTTTTCCTACCAAAAGACACGTGAAGAAATGTTCATAGCAGCATGACTTGTAGTAGTCAGAAACCGAACAGTCCATCAAGAGTAGAGTAGATGGATAAGCTCTGACCGAGTCATACAATGGAATACTTTACATCAATGAGAATGAAAGCACTAAAACTGCATAGAACAACATGGACGAATCTCACACACATGACGTGAAGGAAAGAAAGCAGACAGAAAAGAGTAAGCCCCAGAAGAATTCCCACGTGTAATGTTAAAAACGGGCAAAGTTAGTCTGTGGTGTTAGAAGTCAGGATAGCGGTTACCTTGGAGGGGCAGTGACTAGAGGAAGGTGAAGGGGGCTTCCGGGGTGTTAGGAAGGTTCCTTGGTCTGGGTGCTGGTTACTTAGGTAGGCTCACTTTGTGAGAATTTATTGAGTCATCCACTTATGATTTAAGAACATTACCAAAAAAGGATAACTGACAAAACTAACAGTTTTCTCAGGGTCGTGCAGAATCGTGGGGGCGATGGCTACACGGTCGGAGCCAGGAGAGGAAGGGGTCTCAACCTTAGGTTGAAGTCAAGGTTTCAGAAGTTTGAGATTATCACAGCCCTAGGAACAGGTCGATGAGGGGGATATTTCGAGGCACGTCAGCTCCTCGTAAATTTTTTGAGAAAATGTATAAATAAAGAAATCATTTAATAAATGGACATGTGAATTGATAAAGTAGAGGTTTGGCCTGAAAACAGGGAATTGGGTCAGTTAGGCCAAGCCATTTAACAAGAGCTACGCCGTCCAGTATGTAGCCATTAGCCACACATGGCTATCAACCACTTGCAGTGTGGCCAGTCCAAATGAGGGGCTCTGGGGAGCCTGGGTGGTACAGTCAGTTAAATATCTGACTCTTGGTTTCAACTCAGGTCATGATCTCAGGGTGGTGAGATGGAGCCCCATGTCAGGTTCTGTGCTCAGTGCGGGGTCTGCTTAAGACTCTCTCTTCCTCTCCCTCACCCCTGCTCTGTCTCTCTCACAAATAAACAAATCTGAAAAAAATAAATTTAAAAAACAGAGAGCTTCTGTACAAAGAACAAATTGAGTAATTGCTTTTTATGCTGACCACATGTTGAAATAAACTTGAGATATATTGGGTTAATGAAAGTCTACTATTAAATTCCATTTTTTTACTTAAGATATAGCTACTAGAAAATGTTAAGTGACATTATATGACTAACATTTGTGACTTCCATTCTATTTCTTTTGGCCAGTAGTGATCTAGACTGATAAACTTGATCAACAGTTAATAGGTATAGGACTAATAGCTATTTATTTATTTTTTTTTTTGCACATGCAGGACATGGACAGGTCTAACGAGGTTTGGCCCCATGATGGGAAGGCAAGTGAACAGAGTTGGTAGCAAGCTATTATAACTGAACTATTATTATAGTAGAACCATATTATAACTCAATTATTTCTGAGTTTCCAAGTTTTAGAAAACCTAACTGTTCTAAGCAATGGGTTCAAAACTAAATCATCACTGCTCATTTGGCTGTTACATAATCTCTTAGGCTTATTAGGCATTAGATTTGAAATAATATATAAATACAGTATGTAAATGACACGAAAACTGGTAGTTGTTATCATTCTTGAGTTTCAAGTATGAAGAAACAAATATTTCATAGGCCTTGGTGAGAAAAATTCTAAAGGCTTTTCTTTGTAGATTCTTGGGCTTCCTTAGACCAATCTTGGGCCATTCCAGAGCTTGGTGTCCCTAGCAAATAATGAGGACAAGCTCACACACAGAAAGCCAGGCCCCACGATGTCTCCTCCTTCTCACTGTGGACATTCAGCTACAAGGAATTAATGCCTGGATCAAAAAGAATTATTTTGCATTCAAAACACTCAGCAACATCAATCCGCTCCTTCTAGTCCCAGATGCTGGAGGGCCACCCCATCAATCATTCTCACAGACGCCCATCAGCGTGTCGCTGCCGTGTCAGAGATCTGTTTTGGCAGGCTCGCTGCAGGGTACACGTAATCAGCCGCGATGCCACACTTAACCGTGATTGATGCCAGTCTTTTGACAATTTCTCCTGCCAGACCCCTCCATCATTCCGTGGCAATGTTTTCCTGAGTGCTAAATAATTTCTCTGAATTATCACAGCCGTTTTATGGACTGACTTGCAGAGATGTCTTGTTGTCACAGCTGCACTGGGAAGGATTTTTATCTTGTATGTCCTTCCCGGGTTTCTTAACCTCTGATGATTCTTCCATGTTTCTATCGCTTTCCTCATTCATCACAGAAGGGAAATAAAATTTTTTTTTTGAGGTAAATAAAAGGGATATTAGAGTCAGTGTCTGCAATCCGTTTCCAAGTCTTCATTTGGTGGCAGCACGACCTTGAAAATATAACTATTAGTATGCCTCCACTTACTATAACTACGCCTTTGTTATCACTAGGTCTCTTTGACAAGATGTCATGATTGTGAAGAATCTGAGATCTGAGACAAGTCCAAATAAGTGTCCTTATAATCTGGCATTTGAGGTTGGCCATAGAGGTCTTCCAAATCTGCACTTGTGCGGAAAGACTTCCTCCGTTCCTTTTCTTCTCCTTTTTCCGCCGTTCACCACCAAGCCCCAGCTCTACCCCGATGTAGAACTGACGTGGAAGCATGAGGGGATGACACGTTCAAATGGCCCCAGAGCCTCCTCTGTCACGAGACCTCTGTGACTGAAAGCTAGAGATCTGACAACTAAAACACTTAATCCTCTTCCCTGAAAAATGAATGGTACTTCAATTTGATGATATCCAAAATAGTCACTGAAAAAGAGAGATCACCGTGTTCAAATTAAGAGGACATATTCCAAAGACAAAAAGGTAGAAGGCGGTTAACTTCAGCTTCCACGTGAGGTCAGTCGTCTTTTCCAACACACAGTTCGCCTTGAAATGGAAAATACCTTAAAAGATTATTTCATCTGAATGCCAAGTTAGTGACTTGTTTTTTCTCTTGCGTAGCCTCCTGCAAATCCCAATGAATGAAATAATCGAAACTAATAAAAATGTATGGGAAAACATTCGGTTACATTAAGGAATAAGGAAATTACCAAAGAGAATAAAATATAATTTTATTCTTTGCTTCTGATATATTTATCCTTTTTCTTTTTTTTTTTTTAAGATTTTGAGAGAGAGCATGCATATAAGCGGGGGGGGGGCAGAGGGAGAGAGAGAGAGAAGCAGACTCCCCACTGAGCAGAGAGCCCCATCTCAGGATGCCGAGAACCTGACCCGAGCTGAAGCAGATGCTTAACTGACTGAGCCCCCCAGGTGCCCCTATCCTGTTTCTTTTCATCCTGATAATCATTTTGTTGAAAACTGGACATTTTAGGTACACATTGTAGTGACTTTTGATACTAATCTCCCCCAAGGGCTTGTTTTTCTCATTAGCTTATTATTTTAGTGATTTTACTAGACTATTTTAGGGAAGTCTGTTTCCCCCGCAGTGTGATGACGTTGCTCCTTGGAGAGCATAGCCTCAGATCGGTGTATAATCAACATAGGATGATAGTTATTTTAAGGCTTTCGTTTTAGGGCTTTTTTTTTTTTTTTTTTTTGACTGTCTCTTCTCTTGATCGCACTGCTAAGCTGTCGGCCTGGTCTGGTATCACACCCAGCTATTAGGCTTCACTAATTGCCAGCTGACCGTCCTGTTGTCTTTGACAATGCTCCTGGCATTGTCATCAGACTCCATAGTCTGATCCAATTAAACTCAGGGTCCGTTGCAGGGACAGATTTTGAGGCTAGACTTTGAGGTTTGTTCCAATTCCAGCAGGGCTTTTCTTAGCTATATTTTTCCTTGGTTCTCTCTGGTAAACTAGCCAGTCTTATGGTTTAACTTGTTCCTCTAACAGAGCTATCCGCCTCCTCTTAGTCCTGTACCACCAAAATCTCCATTGATTTCAAGAGTGCCCTTACACTTAAACTTTCCCACACTCTGTTTCAAATAAAGCCAGCTCCTTTGAGGAGAGCTTCAGAGTCCCCTGTTCTTAGGAGTTGCTTCTTTCCTTACACAAAACTCAGAGCCACTGTTACAGAGCTGGGTGCAGGAATAACACTTTTGCTTTCCAAACCGAGCTCTGCGTGGTGATGGGAGCGTGTCCCTTATGGCTTGGGACCTCTAGCTTATGGGTGAAATGGCCTGCTCTGCCTGCAATGAAGCCTCTGCCCTGTGAATGGGGACAGGGTGGAGAAAGAGCATCCTGATCGCTTGGGCCCACTACCCAGGAATTTAGTCCATGCAACCTGGATCCGGAGGAAATGAGCAATTCTGGTGGCTTGTACTCCTGGAAAGACATTGTGTCCCTTGACTGATGAGGGAAAAGGGAGCCCTCTCCTCTTGGCTGTACTTACTCAGAGTGAAATGTCCATCAGGCTGAACTTGGGGAAAGAAAGGAGGGAGTGGGTCGCTGCTCAAGTGTTGCAAATTCTTGCTGTTTTAACGGAGATTTAGTTAATTGTCTTGAATGAATGTTCATTCATTTGGTCCATGCCCTTAGGAGAATTTCCAGCGACTTTAAAGGTTTTTGTTATTGTTGTTGTTAAAAAAAAATAACTTGGAAAAAATATATTAAGATTTTATTTATTTGTCAGAGAGAGAGCGCAAGCAGTGGGAGCAGCAGGCAGAGGAAGAAGCAGACTCCCCACTGAGCAGGGAGCCCAATGCGGGGCTCAATCCCAGGACCCTGTGGGATCATGACCTGAGCCGAAGGCAGATGATTAACTGACTGAACCACCCAGGCGTCCTTTTTTTTTTTTTTCACCCCCCCAAGTTATGGTTCGCTGCTGGGGAACAGGGCCATGGATCTCCCCATGTGACTATTCTAGATATAAAATGAAAAGGGGCAAATAGGATGTTTCATATTTAAAAATGGGGAGAAAACTATTCGTAGGCTACAGACCATACAAAACAGGCAATTGGCTGGGTCTGGCTTGTATGTTGTAGTTTGCCAATCCCTGCTCTATAGCAATGATGCTGATTTCCATGTCATTTATGGCTCCTGCCTCAAAACTCTATACTCATACGTTACATTTACAATTTAAAATATATTTTTCTGCTGAGCTATTGATGAAGGACTTGATTCACCTGGGCATACACTCCATTATTCCTAGGGTTACATAATTCTGGACTCACTGGCTGTAACTTTACCATTCTTGGTAACTACTCTTTGATGTATAGTCAGGGAGAAGAGTAATAAAGGCAAAAAGAAAAGTCCTTACGTGCCTGTCCTGGCAGGACTTATGTTTCTTTTCTGATGATCATCATTGTTGATCTAGCTCATTGTCTATAAACTCTGTAAGAATTAGAGATTTTTTTTTTCTTAACAAGTTTTTTTTTTTTTTTTTTAAAGATTTTATTTATTTATTTGACACAGAGAGAGAGACAGCCAGCGAGAGAGGGAACACAAGCAGGGGGAGTGGGAGAGGAAGAAGCAGGCTCATAGCGGAGGAGCCTGATGTGGGGCTCGATCCCAGAACGCCGGGATCACGCCCTGAGCCGAAGGCAGACGCTTAACCGCTGTGCCACCCAGGCGCCCCATTTTCTTAACAAGTCTTGATCACCAAGGACTGATTCTCAAACAGTTGTCTTGGGGATTGGGGGTTCCCCGAGAACTTTGATATCCAGCTGGTGGTCTTACATCATTGTTCTTGACAGCTGCACCTCCCCTTTCTATACTGTGAAGGTTCTGAGTTGTCCAGAGCCTCCAGGCTCATCAATCTTCCTTGGCCCCAATTTTGGAAAGCATGAAGGAAGAAAGGTTTGTATTTTATACTTCTTGAGAATATAACTTCGAAAGGAGTGGTGTTATGGACTAAATGCTGTTCCCCTAAAATTCATACATTGAAGCCCTAACCCCCAACATGATTGATTTTGGAGATTTGGTAAGGATTTCTTGCCATCTGGTTGGAAAACAGGTGTGCCTATATTGTTGACTGGTTTCAGATCATTGTTCTGTCCTCTGCCATGGATCATTCTTAATTTGCCTCCAGTCACCTCATGGATGCTGGAGACGTCAATTCTTCCTTGAACAGTGGCCTGCAACAATGGTCTCGAAAAGATGGGGTTAAGGAACCCAAGTGGGGGTGAGGGAGTTGGTTTTGTCTTTATCACTGTGCTAAGCACGGACACAGCAAACTCCACAACATGCTGCCCAAACCAAGCTAAAACCTTCTGCAAAACTTTATCGAAAACTTGAGTGTAATGGAAGAATTACATCTCCTAGATAATCAAGCCCAGATACTAGATAAGACCCTTCTTGGATGCTTCCCAGTCCAGCACTGAAGCTGCCGCCATATAAAGAAAGTCTGCCGTGTGCTCTTGAAACGAGAAAGAGAAAGAGAGGGGAGGGTGGAGAGGAGAGAGGGAGGGGGTGGGAAGGGAGAAAGAAAAGGAGAGAAGTTCTAGCCCCTCCTCCCTATGGTGTTCCCGACCATAGTCACTGCTGCAGGTCTCCTTTCTGAGTACTTGCTTTGTACCCTACGTCCCTCCCCTTCTGAGATGATAGGCTTTGGGGATGCTCACTACTTTCATTAAAAAATAAAACAGCAACCCCCCCCCTTCCTTGGTAGTTACCCTTGGCCTTGCCCTAGAGCCCCTTTAGGATTTTCTGTCATATCACAAACATCTAGTATCAGGACACGCACCAATATCTAGGAAATTTGTTTTGGAATCACACGGCTGAGGCATACATCTTTAGTATAGGATTCTCCTGGGTGTCAGCAAAGTCCGGAGTGTTCATGCTTCTTCCATGGGCATGAGATGAAATTATGCCCCAGAATTCTTCCTATCATCTTATGGTTTCAATCCTAATTATTTGTGGGTAAATGCCCCCCCCCCCCACACATCTTTCAAAAGCAAATTTCAGGTGAAATACAATCTTCAGCTACATCAATGGAAAAAAAAAAACCCTAAAGGAGGTGATATCTAGACGTTAAACTTTGCAAACAAGATAAATTTGATATTTTAATGAGATTAGACTTTGGGATTTTTTGGGTGTTTTTTTTTGTTGTTGTTATTTGTTTGTTTTCTAAGTCCCCAACTTCTCATAACACTTAAAAGTTTGAGATTGCAATATTTTCCATTCAGGTTTCAAAACTCCAATTCAATTTTAGGGCACAACTACAAAATGCCCTTCTCCTTCGTAGTTTCTGTAACAAAGTTTTCCAAATATAAGAATCCTGAGTCCTAACACAGAAACGGTAGATCAGTCTCCAGCAAACCCCAGGAGAGAGTGCCCTCCACTGGAAGCCTGAACAGACCATCCCTTCCTGCTAGAGCCACATCCTTCTGACTCCGTCGATCTTCAAACATAACGAAAAAGTGGCCAACGCAGAATGACTCAAACCCTCGCTACTACATGTGCTAACACTGTCCTTGCCCACCCTGCAAGTCAGGCTTGCGTCGAAAAATACTATCTAGTGCACGAAATATTTCTCTAACCGTGATGCCGTCTCTTTAAGAATAACTTAAACCCCAAAGACTGAGATGTTTTAATAAAATGAGTCCAGGCAAGCAATTGTTTTTTCTGAGACTGTTCAGCCCAGCATGAACCCTGAGTCTGACAGCACTGAGCTGCCTGGTTCTCGAGGGACCTCAATGCCTGAGTGAGCTTCCCAAGGTGCCTCCCTAACTCCCAAGGTGAGATGCAGCCCAGCGGCTGAGGGCCCAGTTATTTCCAGTCTGCACAACCACACGTTTTTTTTCCCTAAATTCTCGGTCTCCAGGGATTGCCTTGCAAAACAAAAAGCTAATTTACCATTAAACCTTTGATTAAAAAAAAAAAAGACAAGGAAAGTCTTCTTTTAGTCACATTGCATGCTCAAGACACCTTTCAAGGTGAGAACTGCTAAATTTACACAAACGAGGACACCTTTTTACAAAATTTTATGGACACAAAGAACTTGTCTTTTTTTTTTTTTTTTTTTTTCCTGCCAGTAAATCTCTAATAAGTGCCTACTCTTCACCAGGCACCGGACAGGGCTCTAGGGCCGTAGTTAGGGAAGAGCCTTGATCTCTGCGTGCGAGCAGTACACACTGTCCTGGAGGAGACACACCTGTCGTTTCCTTCAGGATAAGACGGATAAAACAAACACTGAATATAAAACACCAGCAAAATACCACGGGCACCCAGAAGTCATAATGATGTCAACAACGATGCCGGGGGTAATGATAAAATATTAATACTATAATAACCATGTAGTTAAAACACAGGCACTCTGGTAAATGATTTCTATGTGCTGTAGAATGGAGTCTCCATGACAATGTCATGTGACAGGTACAGTTAATACCTCCATTTCATAGATTTGGAAACTGAGGCATGCAGAGGAAGGAATGACCAAGTGGGTTTGGGGCAGGCAGAACGACCTCACAGAGGTTATTATGTAAGTCACAGCCCGGGGGAGGGGGGATGAATGGGATAGAAACAGATAGAGGAGAAAGAGGGGAGAGACACAAGGTAATTTGGCCAAGGAAACAGCACTAGATGTAAAGAGCAATCCAAGCAAAATTAGGGGCGCCTGGGTGGCTCAGTCGGTTAAGCATCCAACTCTTGGTTTCAGCTCAGGTCATGATCTCAGGGTCCTGGGACCAGGGTCGATCAACTCCCCCAACTGGGAATCTGCTTGTTTCCCTCTCTGCCCCTCCCCCTGCTCATGAGCACACACATTCTCTCTCTCTCTAAAATAAATCAATAAATCTTAAAAAAAAGAATCCAACCAAAATTAAAGGGAGTATTGTGTTGACAATGAAGGAAAGATAGTGCTAGAAAAGATGTCCAGTATTTGAAACATTTGGAACAGTTTCCCACACCTGGCAGACCCTCATCTCACGAAATGTTGCAAAGTGAAGCAAATGAATGGATTTCTTTCTGGGTGCCAGACTCACTTTTCCTCCTATAGGGCTCCATTAATTGGTATTTGCTTCTTGCCCATGCTGCGTGCACTTTTATTATCATTTTTGATCTTTTAACCTATTTTACAATCCTTTCCTTTCCCCTGTCAACAGAAGGGAAATGCAATCATAGCTGACCAATAGCCTAGGATACCAAACAAAAACTTGACAAGTGAAAGAGGGGGAAAAACACAGTGTCTTGTCAGCACATCCGCAAAATAGGATACCGGTTGCCATACAGGGACAGATAGTAAAGTCAGAGGGTCCATGAGAGGCATGAACTGTCAGCTCCAGGGACAGAAGTAAACTCATCTGTTGTGAACACCTACCTCATGCCAGCTCTTCACCTACATGGTTTCTCCCAACTCCACCGACAAGGCGCTATTATTCCCATTCTACAGATGAGAATATGGATACTGATGGGTGGGGTATTCTTTTTTTTTTTTTTAAGATTTTATTTATTTATTTGACAGAGATAGAGACAGCCAGCGAGAGAGGGAACACAAGCAGGGGGAGTGGGAGAGGAAGAAGCAGGCTCATAGTGGAGGAGCCTGACGTGGGGCTCGATCCCGTAACGCCGGGATCACGCCCTGAGCCGAAGGCAGACGCTTAACCACTGTGCCACCCAGGCGCCCCATGGGTGGGATATTCTTGCCTGAAATCATTGCAGTTAGCAAGGGCATATTCCACCTTTCAAACCTTGTCTAGCTGACTTCCCATCCTATGTTCTTTCCACAATGATGTATTGCCCCACCCACCATGAGAACTCAGGGTCCTCTGAGGTCTTATGGCCCCATCTCTCCCTCCCTCCACCTGTCTATGTTATATAATAGGACATACCTAACATTTAATGTTTTACTCAAAACCATGATTAAATCTTGAATCAGTCAGGCTTTGTGATCCCATAGCCAGTTTTCATGGGCAAATACATGTGCAAAAATCGAGTGATGAGTAAAACAGATATCGGATTGACTCTACTTACCAATATGTGTGGGTACATTAAGTGAAAAGTATGAAAAACTTGTAAGCACTACTCAAATCATTAAATACTTTCAGTACGGTCGGAGTCCTTAAATATTGTCTTTAAGTTAAAGTAATCTTCCCAAAAACTGCAAAAGCGGCTTGAGAGAATTTGAGAAAGCATCAGATCCAAGTGGAGCAGCACAGAATTTCCCGATTGCCTGCAGCCTGACTCTTGCCATTTTCCAGCCCCTGCCTGCCTTCCAAGGTGTCAGTCTTCCTGCAGATTCTAGTGATTTGCCAAAATGTTATTTTCAGAAGACAGAGAAAATGGAGACTTTATCAGAATAGAAAGTGTTGCCTACACTGTGAGTTGTTACCACTGTTTGATTTAAAATTTCACTCAAAAGCATTTACAATTGGTTTAACTTTGTAACTGAAAAAGGAGCAAGAAGAGTGTGGTGCTGTGGATTAAACCGTACAAATAGAAATGATGGATTTGTGCTCTTTATCGGATACTAATCATGCCTTATGTCGGTATCGGGCTGTGTAAATTTCAAAGCGGTCATATATATTTATTTTTGCCTTGGATTTGGTCAATATTCCAAAGAGTAGATAGTGCAGGAAACAGAATCAGCTCTTTGGTAAGAAAACTTGAGGCTTGGAGATATGAAGCAGCTCTCCTATGGTGTCAGAGTTCAGGATGAGTTAGAGAGGACTAGGCTTCTGGACTCTGGGACCCCCATCCCTGTGTCCACATCACAGCTCTAGCATCTCATGATTCCAGTGAAGGCACAGCAAATCCCACATCCTTCCTGGAGAATTCTGTAGCAATGAAAAGGTTTGGGACCCATGACTCTGACTTCTTTAAAAGTTTTAGAGGATTCTTTGGTCAGCAATTCTAGGAAACTATTAATTCAGTAAATTATCCTAGCTGAGAGCAATACATTGCCCAGAATTGTTTCCTTTGAAAATTCAGGCTCATATTAATTGCGGTTAAATTTTCTTTAGTGTTCCTAAAGATAGTTTAAACAATTGAATCACAAGATGAATGACTTCAGCTCATAGTTTCAGGGTAAATAATAGAATGTGATACTTTAATTAAGATGTTGTTTATGAATAGTGCTTTTAAAAACAATATAGTGTGATCACAACTGTGATAGATGGAAAAACAAGTCTAGAGAAAAGTATTATTGTGGGTTGATGGATTAATAATTTAAAAGGGTTATACATATAATTTAAAAGGCACTGATACCTTTAAGATTTTATTTTGAGAGAGTATGCACGCACGCACACACAAGCAGGGAGGAGGGGCAAAGGCAGAGAGAGAATCTCAAGCTGACTCCACACTGAGCACAGAGCCTGTCCAGAGGCCCTATCTTATGACCGTGGGATCATGACCTGAGTCGAAATCAAGAGTCGGACGCTCAACCAACTGAGCCACCCAGGTGCACCAAGGCACTGGTATCTTTCATTGAAAAACTACCAAGCAAGACAAACGAGTGAGGAAGAGAGCTACAGAACTGTCAACTCCCCTAGAACTAAGCTCAGAAACTCGGTTTCCACAATCAGCCCTTGACTTGACACTATTGTTGACCACCTGGATGTTAATTTGGTAATGATGAACATAAGGGAGTCATGAGTTATGGACAGTGACTCTCCACGATTCATGTATTTATTCATTCAGCAAATATTTGTTGAACTCTTACCACATAGTAGGCACTGTGCTATAAGCTCGTCGCACGAAGGGATGCCAACTCAGGCACTTCTCTCTCTGGGCTCGTAATCTACTGGGGGTGATAGACACAGAAAGTGATAACTGGAGGAGAAGCAGCTGTGAGTACACGGGGAAGGGAATCCACTCAGATCTGAAGGTCAGACTTCAAGCACCATCTAAACCGAGAACCCAAAGTTGGACAGCAGTTGGTCAGGTGAAGAATGGGGGTGGGGGTCGGGGTGGGAAATACTGCAGGTAGAGGACATATTTGTACAATATCCTATAAGTGAAACAGAGCCTGAATCGTTCAAGGAACTGAAAGAAATTTGGTAGAACTGAACAACAGGTTGTTGGGAGAAGAGTGGAATCAAATGAGGCTTAGAAGATAAGGAATGCCAGATCCTTGGAATTGTGGGCACTGAGGGGGAGAGAGATACGATCAGGTTTGTGGGTGAGACCCACCACACTGGTTATTAAATGAAGGATGACTGAAAGAGGGAATGTCTCAAGTTTCATTAGGAAGCTGTTTTCCTAGTTTGGGTGAGATACGGACGAGGACAGTGGCAGTGGGGATGGAGGGAAGTAGAAATACGTAGTAGAAACACTAGGACTTGGTGAGTGAGTGCACACAGCGGTAAAGGGGGGGCTCCAAGGAGAATGGGGACGTTTCCGGCCTGAGTCACTGATTATCCCATTTCCAATTCCTTGAGTAGGGAACATAGGACAAAAGCATGTTTCAGGAGGCTGATAGTGATTTTGAGGGGCTCGTGACATAGCCAANTAAAACGTTCAGCAGGTAGCTTTAGACACGTGTCTGAGCGTCCAGACTGGAGCTCTACGGTTAAGGGGCATCACTGGAATTCCGTGCTGTGACTAGAGATAAGAGTCACCTTCCTAAAAACCGTTGATCAAATGGAAGATGTTATGGTAGCAGCATAGTCTTTAAATCTAAACACAGACCATCCCACGCGCAATTAAACTCAGCCCCCAGAAGAGGGAAATTTGGTTGGAAGAGCTGGACTTAATCACAGGGCCCATGTCAATGGAGGCTCCGAGTATAAGGTCTGGATCTCTTCCCATTTACCCGGCTCTCTCGGTCTCCAGGGAAGGAGCTGCATGGGAGTTTGAACTAGAATAGTTGGTCACCAGTAAGTGTAGAATGAGGATCCCAGACCTACTTTGACCAAAGGCTCCTGAAACTGAGGTGAGAGACAATAGCATGGAGGCTCCCCAGGGATCTGCTGCTCTAGAGATTAGCTTGAAAGGGTTCACCTCAGACTGGGATCCTTCTGGAAGAAGACAGAAGACATGATACCTGCACCAGGAGAAGAAATCCTCAATGTGGGGAGTGAGGTTAGAGGACCCCAAAAGGGAACTTTTCAGCGTTTCTGGCTCAGAGACATTATAGTTTGGAAGTTCAGAGAAAGTCAGCTTGAGTTTGTCTGACGTTATCTCGTCGTTGGAAGGAGGTTATGCATTTCTGGCAAGAATACCCCAGAAATGGTGTTGTGTCCTTCCTAGGGCATCAGGTCAAAGGTTTTAGGACATCCGTATGTCTTATCACTGGTGATATTAACCTTGGTGCCCCAGGTAGGGTGGTGTGTAAGTCAAGGTTCTCCAGAGAAAGAGAGATTACATTCTATAATCTATACAGTTGCGTATTATATAATAAATTTTTTGTTTTCAACAGCATTTAGACTTGTCTTACTCCCCCACTTTCTCACTGTTTTCTGGTATCATCCTGCCCAAATAAATCACTTGTACCTAAATCTTGGCTTTAGGTCCTGCTTTGGGGTAAACCCAAACTGAGCGGAGATCAGGATATCTGCAGCACATACCCACATTTTTGGATTTTTTTCTATAAAAATTACCTGGAAGGTAGCTAGTCCATGGTACCCATAAGAAATGGTCATAATAGCTAATATTTACAGAATTCTTTATGCCAAGCACTGAACCAGGTTCCCCACATAGATTTGGTCCCATATGAAGTAAGAGTTCAAACCATATGAAGTAAGAGTTATCATTACTCCTATTTTACAGATGAGAAAACGAAGATTTAGAGTCATGAAGCCATGTGTCCAAAGTCATGCAGTTAGCAGATGGCTGAACAAAGCTCTCTCCAGGCAAGTTCACTGCAGATCTGTGTCTCTGGCACAGGGCTAAGATTAGGATCCGCTTAAGAAACTCCAGGAATTGGGTTGGCCGCTGGGATTGGGTCAGAGGCAACCCCACTGGCCTGACCATCTGCAGAAAGGAAAGCTGTACCAGCACTAGTTTGGACATCTCGGAGTGCTCTGTGAGTTGGAAGCAAAGCTCCTTCCAGGGAGCCTTGCGTTTAACGTATAAATAAATAATTCAGATGTAAATTGCAATCCCAAAGTGCCCTCCTCCTTTTCCCGATCTGGGCTATAAAAAGCAGCCACAAACATATGTTCCTGCCGGATTTTTTTTCTGTGGTGCCCTCTCCATGAAGACACTTGGGGAAAAAAAAAAAAAAATCAACAGCCCACGGTCTCTTCAGAGCCTACGGCTCCGGTTTGTCATTTGCAAAGGACAGAAATAGTCCTGCATGGTCGAAGGTGGGGGGCCCAGGAGAGAGGGAGAGAAAGATGTATTCTTTGGCTGCTGGGTTACCTCCTAATGAGGGCCTGGGGTTGAAAAAGGACTTCAGAGCTCTGCCAGGTAGAGGTGCCCACTTCCGCTAAGTGTTGACTTAAACCGAACTGCGGCCACGGGGGAGGAGTGGGACAGGTTGCTTTTAAGGAGAGCGACTTGAAGAGTGGCCACGGCATTCCTTCCCACCCCACTCCCGGCTCTTGGGTTATTACCATTATAATGAACATTAATTATAACGCTACGGCATTTTAAATGCCAATTTCAGTTGGTGACTTAAATAAAAGCCAAACGATAAAACTGCACACACGAAAGCAGAAGAATTTTGAATTCGGTCACAAGCAAGCGTTCTCCGTACTGAGGTTCCAGATCTCTGCCGCCCTGCCTGCCATGCCCCTGCAGCAGGAATCTAGCCAAGAAGGAGTGAAAACCTAGACTCTTCCCTTGACTCCTTGGAATTCTTTACACTAAGAAGCAGAGAGCAACAGCTGAGACACGGTGGAAGTACCAGTCACACCATGGATTCTTCTGGGGCCCTTTCCTGTGAATTCCCTATCTGAAGCCAAGCAGACAGCAATAGTATGATCTGAGTATAAAAGGGTTTGTGCCAGCTACAGGCTTGGCATAGGGTTTCTGGATGCATGGAACGACGTGCCCGCGGCCGCTCCGCCACCCTTCAGAATAGCAACTCTCGGAGCCTGGGAACTGTTTCCCAGATCACGAAGTGACCTTTGCATGTCTGAGAAGGAAAATGCTAATAACTGAACTGAATTAAATTTAAAAGTCTAACTTGTAGCAAGTAAATAACTACATTGCAATGTCTTCCAAAAATTAATGTACAGTTTCACAACTTTTTCGGCAGTGCACTCAAATAACCTTTAAAAATTAGGCTAATGACAGTGCTTCTCTTGCTGGAGACCCTGCACTCCCCAGAAGAAGATGGTTTCGTTTCCCTGTTTCTGTTATGATCAGTAAAGCACTTCAAAAAAAAAAAAAAGAAAGAAAGAAAGAAAAAAAATTAGGTGCTTGAATTTACAGGGGACAAAATTGTAAATTCACTCAGATACACTTTGGTGTTTCTTTATCATCCTCTCTATTCAGATAGTTTAGTTAAGGAACAGGCTTTATCACACGTGGCCAGGTCCAGGACTTGGGGGGGGTGGTTACCGAGGCACCTCACGTGCAAAATTTAACTAAGTGTCACTGTCAGCATCACGCAAGCGCTCAAGCCAGCCGCGAGGCCCCACCTTGCCACAGCGCGGGTCAAGCCAAGTGCTGCTTTGCTCTGGCCTGTGACCACAAGCCCGCTGCACTGCACTGCATTTATTCCATATTAATTCACTCACCAAATACTTACTGAGCATCTGATATGTACCAGGTACTATGCTCACCAAACAAAATCGACAGAATTTCCTGGCTTCCCATTCCTGGGAGGGAACACGAATGATAAGAAACAAACATGATAATTGAGACAGAGTATGGTATGTTGGAATGGGAGAAGCACTCTGGCTAAATAAAGAAAAGAAGGGAGAGCTACGAGGATCAGTGAACCTCAGTGGGAAGAAGACATTTGGGCAATTACTTGAGGGAAATGTGCAGTGAGCCAGGCAGATATTCAGTAGGAAAGCATTCCAGGCACCAGGGCACAGTCAGTACAAAGGCCCTGAGGCACGAATGTGTCTGATGTGGTTAGAAAGCAGTGAAGAGGACAAGGTGACTAAGCAGAGTGGAAAAGGAAGGAAGGGCACTGGATACGGTCAGAGAGACCAGGAAGCACAGGCAGGACTTGCTGTATATTGTTAAGACCGTGGATTAAATTCTGAAGGAAATGAGGAGCCACTAGGCATTTTTGAGCAGAAGAGTGAGATCATCTGTTCTAAGTTTAGCAGGACCATTCTGGCTGCTTCGTTGAGGATGACTACAGGAAAAGGGCAAATGTGAGAACAGGAATACCGGTCAGAAACCAACAGTGGTTTTTCTAAGCCCAAGATGGTAGTAGACCATCTTGGACCACCATGGTGATGGGAAGCAGCTGGATTCTTGATATATTTTAAAAATAGAGCCATCAGGGGCGCCTGGGTGGCACAGCGGTTAAGCGTCTGCCTTCGGCTCGGGGCGTGATCCCGGCGTTATGGGATCGAGCCCCACATCAGGCTCCTCCGCTATGAGCCTGCTTCTTCCTCTCCCACTCCCCCTGCTTGTGTTCCCTCTCTCGCTGGCTGTCTCTATCTCTGTCAAATAAATAAATAAAATCTTTAAAAAAAAAAAAATAGAGCCATCAAAAACTCCTGGTGGATTGGATACAGGATGAGATAGAAAGGAGTCAAAAGAAACTTTGAGATATTTGTTCTTAGCTACTGGAAGGAGAGCGTTTCCATTTTCGGACATGGGAAAGATTGCAGGTATAGCAATTTTATGGGTAAAGACCTAAATTTTGATTTTGGATAAATTGGAGATGTGTATAAGAATTCTAATCGAAGATCTTGAGAAGGGGGTTAAAATATACAAGTCGAAAGCAGGAGAAGAATCCAGGCTGCAGATGAATATTTTGGAGTCATCAGCATCAAAAGGTTCTCTGAAATTCTGAAAGTGGATGAGATGCCCCAAACGGGAGAGGAGAGACCCACGGACTGAGGCCTGCAGCATTCCAGGGGCAAGAGAAGAGGAAGAAGAGGAGCCCACCAAGGAAAACCAAGGGAATGGGTTCTCAAGGAGCCACGTAAGAGGAGCTATCAGATGGCAGGTGCTGTTAATGGTCAAACTGGAAGAGGCTGAGAGGTCATTAGCAGATCAAACAGCATGGAGATCATCAGTGACTTTTTTTTTTTTTTTTTTTTTTTTGAGCGCGTGGAGGGACAGGAAGCAGAAGGAGAGAGAGAATCTTAAGCAGGCTTCACATTCAGTGCAGAGCCAGCAATGGGGCTCTATCTCAGGACCCTGAGAGCATGACCTGAGCCGAAATCAAGAGTCGGACGTTTAACCAACAGAGCCACCCAAGCACCCCCATCAGTGACTTTTGTTAAGAGTGGCTTGAGAGGAGTCAGGTGAAAGGTAAAAAAAAAAAAGAAAGAAAGAAAAAAAAAAACCTGATGGGAGCGGGATTGAGAAGTGAGAGAATGGGAGACAGTAAGAATAAACATATTTCTAAATGTGTTTTGATGCAAAGGAAAATTAGCAAAATGGTCCAGTGGCTTTCAGCAGAAGCAGGGTCATAAAAGATTTTACAATAAGATCAGAGAGATAAAAGATGAAAAAAATAATAGTGTGTTTTTAGGCTGATGAGAACTGGCTCTTGTCAATGTGATTTCTCTGCTGTTAACATTCTATTTCACCAGGAATATCTTCATATACACAGCAAATAGTTTAATGCTTTCCACAGAATAAATGAATTCAGGACTCTTTTAATAGGCAAAGAACCTGGCAGATGATAAAATACAATTCTGAAGTTAAAAAGCAAGCCCCTTAGGCTAGGAAAATTAGGTGGACATAGGTCAATAATTCAAAGAATTCTCTAGAAAATGGAGGTGATAAAGATACCAGCCAATAAAATAATAACTGTACATTAATCAAAAGTAATAAATGGCCATGTTAGAAATTCATCACTGCAGGGACTATGCCATCATGGTCCCTGATTTAGTTATTGCTTAAATATCCATTTAAGGAGGGCACACATTGCATGGAGCACTGGGTGTTATACACAAACAATGAATCATGGAACACTACATCAACAACTAAGGATATACTGTATGGTGACTAACATAATAAAAAATTATTTAAAAAATCCAGTAAATATATTTGCTAATGTTTTAATAAGTACTCATCTTTCCCAAAGAAGTTCCTAAAGCAGAAGTGAAGTCTCTGGAACCAAGGAAACATGGCAGGTGTGAACTCATGACCACCACAAATGCATGCAAGATATACCACATTGGTTCAGTCTTCTAAATAAAATTTCTAATCTTGTTTCCATTAGGCTTACGCTAAAATCCTGCAATGGGAGCTTAACACAGTCTAGATCTTTCAGGGAGACCCCAATAGTTTTAGATCTATGATGGTCCTCACGATGTGATTAGGTAGACAAGTCAACATGGTTGGTCCCTTCAAGACGGGTGCTTAATTCGAGAAGGCTAGCAGCTCTTAAGACGAACACTTCTCCCTACTTAAATGCATTCAGATGTTTTTGTTTTTTGTTTTTTTCCCCTCAGGTCAGGCTTCTATTCTAGACAGAGAAATCGCAGGGTAGGAGTAGGTGTGGGTCCCTGAGAAAACACCCTTTTCCTGGGTTGGACGATTTCTCTCTCCCCCAGATTGACGGTTTCTCCTTCTGCCTGAAATACATTCTTCCCCATCTCCCTTGTTTCAGGCACGTTATACTGCAGTAACAAACTCTCAGGGGGCCCACAACACAAAAGTGTATTTCTTGACCATGTTTCTTGTCAGTTGCATGTTGGAGGCGATCTAATTTCTATCTTCTTTACCCAGATGCTTGGGGCTGGCCCTAACTGGCTTCATGAGAAAAAGAGCAATAACACCTCACCATGAAATGACCCTTCAAGTTTGTTTGGAAGTTGCATATTTCACGCTGTATCTTCTGAAACACATCACATGGTCAACATGATGCGTGGAGAAATTAACTACCCACTGGGAGAACGTCGAGACATTTTAGAGAAACAAAATGTCAAGTCCCTTTCCTGGAGGTGAAGTAGCAACGAAAAAAGCAGTTAGCCATTTTCTTTCTTAACTCAGTTTGCTATAGCAGCGAGCACTCTGAGATTACAGAGCCACTGGAGGAAATTTGCAAGAGTGGGATCAAACAATTCTATAATATTACTAATCAGGCTCTGATCACACATTTAACACATATTAATTCATCTAACCCTTAGAAGAATTCCATGAGGTAGATACTATTTTTTACTTCCTCTCCCCATTTTTGTAGATAAAGGAATTTAGCCATAGAGATAAAGTCACTTGTTAAGAATAAACAAGGAATAAATTGTGGGTGTGGGAATAGGACCCCAGGGTCTGAGCTCTTAACCACTGTCCTACAGTATTATTAAGAATTAGACCCAGGTGCAGTACCTAGGGAGTCCTAATAAGAGAACGAGTGGCAATCATCCTGTTTCATTCTCCAGAAGTCTAAAAAAGGGCGATTTTCCCCCTCTGTGTTTCTTTTGAAATGTAAAGTCTTGCTGTGCCATTTTCAGATTAAAGCCCAATTAAGGGAATAAAACACTTGTGCTATTGATTCTTCAGTAGGGAGTTTACAGCTATAATCAGTTACTCCTAGGAGCCAGTTATCTCTCTAGATGCTCAGCTGTGCCCTTTTATTCATCCACAGTGATTCCCGAGTCCACAGTCCAGGCCCTAACATGTCTTGCTGTGTGCCACGAATTATTAAGGCTGTACGTGCAGATCCCCCAGCAGGAATTTCCACCAGTTGCCCACTTCCTTCCATCTTCACTTCTTTTCCCTATACCTGACGTGACTAATTGGGGTGACCTGCTGAACTAATGGAGTTTATAAAAGCAACGTTCCCAGCATGCCCTGTTACTAGGACTCTTCCTCTCCATCACCTTCGATTGTGCGGGACGTGGGGGGGGGGGGG